>NW_027180429.1:0-167500 GCF_040956055.1 Brachionichthys hirsutus
CCATTTGTGCTCTGACTTTGATCTAGAGCACATCTAACCCACAGAAGATGAGTAACGCTCCATTTGTGCTCTGACTTTGATCTAGAGCACATCTAACCCACAGAAGATGAGTAACGCTCCATTTGTGCTCTGACTTTGATCTAGAGCACATCTAACCCACAGAAGATGAGTAACGCTCCATTTGTGCTCTGACTTTGATCTAGAGCACATCTAACCCACAGAAGATGAGTAACGCTCCATTTGTGCTCTGACTTTGATCTAGAGCACATCTAACCCACAGAAGATGAGTAACGCTCCATTTGTGCTTGATCTCCTGTCATACGTGGAGTTCTGCACGCAGCTTTGCTATTTTCTGAGACAAAGCTAGCTTCTTTCTCTCTTCCTCCAGCTAACCCTGCCTGGGAGTGGCGTCCGGCGTCCGGCGCCCGGCGCCGGGTTTCATGCTACACAGATCAGCATGCTGAGCTCCACGCCGTTCCAAAGTGGAGTTGTGTGACCCTTACCCACCCACCCAGCCTGGTCAGCCGTGGAGCTGGAGCAAGTCGTTCAGCTTCTACAGAACAGGAACCAACCCGACCAGGGCTTGCCAGAAGGGGAAACACTTACCTCAACAGCTTTTGGGGGTTCTTGTAGCCAAAAAGACATTCTTGTGTTTAATAATTGTGAACAATATGAAGGGTTTAAAGGGGAACACGACACTCAGAAGATGAGATTCCTGACCGTAATCCCAGAGGTCAGTCTCTGAAATGTTGTTGTAGCTTCTTGATAGCTTTCATGTGCAACTCCACACAGTCACTGAAACCCTGAATGAGGTACTGACGGACGAGCTGACCTCTAGATGAGACACCACGTGTCTCCATCAGACGTCCCAGGCACTCGTGCTTTGTGGTTGTTGGACTATGGAGGCCCACACAAGACATCCCGACATCTTCTGAGGGTTGTTGTTTATGAAGGGTTGCACTGCTCGGCTCCGCCCCCTCTTTGAATGTACATCTGGGACGTTCCAGAGGTGACACGGGAATTGTACTCGTTCTATCCAGGTATACTTGACTGAAGTATACCGACTCACTGCTCTTCACCCGTTACACATCGAGCCTTCAGCCATTCGACCAACGAGCAGCACTATTCCAACGAAAGCTTTTCTCAACGTATTGTCTGTGTCCTGATATATTTGTAATGTGACCAAACTGTGTGTATGTGGCTTACACGGCGGCTGGAGAGTGTGTGTGCGCAAAGTTGTCTGGCTTTAGCCAATCAGCATGTTTTAAACATATAAATATACAAAGTATATATTTTACATGCCGTACGTTGCACATTCTATTATTTATACAGCCTTGTCCACTTTGTATTTAAGGGTTCTCCATCCAGATCGCTGCCTTCTGGACGATCAGTGCTGGCTTGAAAAAAAAACGCTTTAAGCTGTAATTCTGTACAGATTTCCCGATGACCTTAAGTATTAAATGCAAAGTAAAGAAGTCTTCATGTTTGCTTTATTAAAATAATTCAGTATTTGTCATCCCGAGCATAAATTCTTTACGTGCTCTGTTTTGTCTCGTCTTTTATTCCACAGACAAATCCACTCATGTCAAGTTGTGGCAGATTTCTAGTCACAGAAGACGTGTGTAACTCATTCTGGGATGAGGACACTTAACCGGCTGCTCACAATGCTGTAATGTGCTGAGAGTGGACGATGGGATGAGCACGACCCACGCCGTCACCCGTCCTTCCGTTGGTAGTAAAGTGGACACAACGAACCGCACGAGAACTGTGGCAAATAGAAATCACGTTAAAGCATAGCCGGGGTGCCTGCCTCTCCTGGTCGTCTGCAAGAAGTCCCGACATGAAAGTAGAACTATTTGTACGAACACGCGTGACAAACTATGTGGGAGGAATTCGGACTGATTAGATGAGTGTATTTTCCAGACTATAAGTCACACTTTTTTTCCATAGCTTGGCCGGTCCTGCGACTTATACGCAGGTGTGATTTATGCATATTAAAATATGTACAGAAACTCCCAGCTGTCTGCAGTTCAATCTCAAGTATTGCCTCAATTATTAATCTGGGCCTCGACCGATGTGTTTCTTATTCACGTTGATTTGCAAAATGTCTTGTGGCAAATTTTTATGCCGCAACTCTGCATTTCTCTGAGCTGGAGACCGGCACAAGGGAGAAACTGGCTAACTACGTTAGCTCCGAAAAGAACAGCCAATCCATTTTTTCCAGCGATTTAATACATGGATTAAATACGACCTGTATACGTATTACGTTTTTAATACTCTTCCTTGATGCTGCATGTAATTATAATACTACCATTTAGAATTTTTATAATAAATATTAGGCAATGTTATCATGAAATAAGACCATGAAAGGGGCTGTTATGTCTTTTGTTCAAAGACATCCGTGAATTCATGTTTTGTATGTTTAAAAAGATGATTAAAAGTGTGAACAGGTTCGTGCTTCGTTGTATACAATGTATTTGGATAGTGTTAAGAAAGCTATGTGTAAAAAGGTCCAGAGCGAGACATCATCTTATTTGGGGATCGTTTTTGATTCGAGCGCAGAGTGTGATGGCATATCCCTAAACCAAGTGCTCCTTAGTGGGCCCGATCTCAACACTCTGATTGGGGTGCTATTGGGGTTTCGGAAGGAGCCTACAGGTAGCAGCTGATAGCAGATATACAGCAAATGTTTTATTGCTTTGAGCTGAGCGGAGAACACAGAGAGAACACTATCTTTGCTATCTCTGGTTCAAGGAAGCGATATCACTAAGAACGTAGTTGAGTACAGGCTGAAAGTTCATGTTTGTTCATGCCCGTCGCCCGCTGTCGCCACCTACTGCATGAGGCGGGCAGCGCAAGCGGGTGAGGTAGAACATGGCATTGATGCTACAGTTTGTTGAGATGGACTCACAGCAGTTGCCACGCCAGAAGATGCTATTGATCTGTTGACAAGAACCAAGAACATGTTAGCTGAATCTAATCTGAGACTTCAGGAAGTTGCATCAAATCGTAACCGAGTCATGGAAGCATTTCCTGTGGAGGACCGCGCAAAAGATTTAAGGGATTTGGACCTCGGAATAGATCCTCTCCCATTTCAGAGAAGCCTGGGGCTCTGTTGGAATCTGCAAACAAACAGCTTCACTTGCCATGAATCTGATGAGACCAAACCATTCACACGCAGGGGAGTGTTGTCAACAGTCCATAGCCCTTGGGTTTTGCTGCTCCCATAATCATAAGGCCCTCTGACGGTGTGATAATGGCCTGGCAGCACCTTGAGGGGTGTTACGGCTCCTCGGAGGATATTGAAGACGCACTCTTGAAGAAGGTAGAGGACTTTCTGAGCCGAACAAATAAATAACAACCTAATGGAACCCTTCTTTTAGAGTTACTGTGCTAAAGCAGATGGCGCACTAGCAGGGCTTGCATACCTAGACACAGCTCGAGACCAATAGTGGAAAAACTTCCCTTCAGCCTACAGGAAAGGTGGACAACTGTGGGGACAGAGCGCAGGGAGACTCACAAAGTGTCATTTCCTCCTTTTTCAGTTTTCATGCAGTTTGTTCAGCAACAAGCTAAAATGAGAAATTATCAAAGCATTGTTATGTCAAGCTATAAAAGTCAAGCTTCCACATGCTCAGGAAAGTCCATTCCTTACAACCGCAAAACCACTGCGTCAGTACGCAGAACAGATGTTGCAGAGAAAAGCTGTTCTGGGACAAAGACAATTGAGGAACCAGATCGTGAGTGCCCAATCCATAAGAAGCCGCAGCCCCTCAAAAAATGCAAGATGTTCAGAGATGAAGCTATCAGGAACGATTTTCCTTTCTCAAGGAGCATCGCATTTGCTACAGGTGTTAAAGGTTCAGTGGAGCATATATACTTGGAGAAGAAGTCACAAACCTCAAGAACATTTCCTCGTGATTCTGACTCGTGTCCCTTCCTGCGTCCACGAAATGGCAATCCGAGTTTAGACAGTCGCCTCACGATGTCGACGACCTCGCATAAATCGGATCTGTTCTGTTCAACAGCAGACTTGTGGCTTCCAGAGCGTTTGGCTGCTACAGTTCCTGCAGATGCACTCTCTTTAAAGCTGTTCCATTTAACCAGTTCAGGTGTGCCTGGGAGGCTGCATGCTTGTTCAGTTTACGGCCCAATTCACTGTAACTGATGCCCGTGTGAAACGAGTCCCCCACGCCACCGTCAACCTGGAAGGGGCGGCATGCAAAAAAGAAGACGGCATCCCTCCAAGAATATTTGTAATAGCAGAAAACAAACGCTTTGTTTTTCCAATAAATGTTGAGGGGTATTCCTGGCACCTGAGCATGATGCATCGCAGTGTCACATGACTGCTCAAAAATTACTTTATCGCGAAAAACTAAACAGGATTTTGATTTGTTTATTGGTTGTTTCATGAGTTATATTATATTTTTAAAAATTACAATAATTTAACAACAAAATATGTGTTAATCAGGGGTGCCGTTTTTCTGGTCGCGTCGAGACCAACTTGTCAAACTGGCAGGGAAACGACCAAACAGCTGACTGCATCTTGTTCTTCTGTATAACGTTGAACCTTGGACAATGACCGTCTTTGTGTATAAACATTGAATTATAGATGTTCGATAAGAATCTTAAAATTAGTTGTAAACTAAGGTTCTTCCGGCAGATGCTGACAAAAGGACATGTTCCTTCAGATTTCAGACTGGAATTAGTAAAATGACCTGTAAACAAGTTGAAACTGTCAGAACAAGCTTCTTCTGGCAGAGCCTGACAAAAAGACATGTTACTGCAGATTTCAGACTGGAATCAACAAAATGACCTGAAAACAAGTTGAAACTGGCAGAACAACCTTCTCCTCTTGCAGAAGGGCTGCCTATACCTGTAAAGTGAGACAGCTGTCTGTTCTGATCTGGTGCAATATAACTTAAAATTAATTAAATGAATTATTTATTTATTTTTAAATTTTTAAATTTATTTATTTTTAAATTTATTTATTTTTAAATTTATTTATTTTTAAATTTATTTATTTTTAAATTTATTTATTATTTATTTATTTATTTATTATTATTTTTTTATGACTGAAGAGTTTTCCAGACGGACAGGAGACACTGTCTGGCCGGATGTGCTTGGCGAGAGACCTTCCGTGTGATTTTTGGAAATTATACACAGTGTTGGGAAACTAACTAGTAACTTAAATAATATTACTTTTTACCAGTAACGAGTAGTGTAACGAATTACTTTTTCATTTTTACTTTGTCACATTTACAAACCACATTACATACAAACCATATTAATAATTGATATAATACATACAAGCATTGAGTAATTTAATATTAGTTTTATTTGTCTTGTTAAATGTCGATGATTTATGTACGCAGAGGAGCAGCGGCTCTACTCCGAGCTCCTCCCGGATGGCTGAGCTTCTCACCCTATCTCTAAGGGAGAGCCCAGCCCCCCTACGGAGGAAGCTCATTTCAGCCGCTTGTACCCGGGATCTCGTTCTTTCGGTCACTACCCAAAGCTCGTGACCATAGGTGAGGGTCGGAGAACGGAGATCGACCGGTAATCGAGAGCTGGGCCCTTCCGGTTCAGCGCTCTCTTTTCCATGACGGATCTGTGCACCGATCCGTCTGTCGATCTCCCGCTCCATCCTTCCCTCACTCGTGAACAAGAGCCCGGGATACTTGAACTCCTCCACTTGATATTTTTTCTGCTTTAGATTGTGATTGCCGAAATAATTTTACGTGCTTTAGCTGTCATTAACTGTGCATTTAGCTGTGTTCTTTAGTTTCTTTGACAGCGTATTTAGTTGGTGGGCACTGTTTTCTCATATAAACTATCCAATCGTCTACATGTAGGTGGCGATGAGTTGCCAGTTCATCTTACTCTGCAGAATTTGAACCCACTGAATTAAAATTCAATGTGAGCTCACGGGCCGTTCAGTTCAGTTCATAAGCTCCGTCTATCGGTGACGAGCTTAGACGAGCTTATGAACTGAATTCACTTCAAGTCCTGGACTCCTTTGTAACGCTGCTGCTTTGCTTCCTGCTCTCCATTTCAGCATGATACGCCAACAGCATAGCGTTAATCGGTCGATAGTCTGGATCTTCCAATAATTTCTTGAAGGTTTTAGCATCATGATGCCGGACTTCCTCAGGTGTCAGAATTCGCTTTGGAACATTCTGTTCAGTGTCGGGCATGGGGTGTGCCCTCACAAAGGCCCGTATATGTCGATCTGCCATTTCTGGGGACTGGCAATATTTATCCCTCATCGCTTCCAGAAACTGTACATATAAATCTCCGTGAGTCGTCATATTGGAAACTACTCCTTGGTCTCTCAGATCAGATGTGTATATATAGAATTTCTCACCGTCATTGCTTTGATGTTAAAAATGAATTGATCTTTGGGTTTACAATGTGAACTCAAAGTTGGCTTTGATGTTCACCTCTTTTATGAATCAGAAACAACAAAGAAGAACAAAGCTAAATGGGTAAGATGAAGAAATGGGGTTTTCAATGTTAAAATTAAATATTTGTTTCTGACTCCATTCCGGATCCGATCTGGATGAAATTTGGTGGTGAGATAGAGACCCCCACCCTACATGGCTGTGTTAAATTCCATAAACATTAGTCAATAATCAACCGAGATATTGAGGAACACATTTTGAAGCTCCATTGACTGCAATGTTAACAAATATTTCAAAGTGATCCAGAATCCAGGATCTCTTCTGGATGATCACCAAAATCTAATAATCTGTTCCTGGTAACATTCCCAACATTTCCTGAAAATGTCATCCATCACTCCTCAGTGTTCCCCTAGTTCACTGGTTCTTAACCGGGGTTCGATCACGGAACGTGATTGGAGTCAGCGTCAATATAAAACATAAATAAAAAAATAAAAAATACAATAATCTTTCCAACCTTAGCCCAACTGTTTCCGAAAAGGTGTCAAGTCGGGGCATTTTGCGTTGACGGTGGCACCACCAGCTTGACCCCCACATTACTTTTTTTTCGGGGTACGCTAAAAATCGAGGGGCGACCCCCCCGCTTCCGGGGCGGCCCCACCTACGATCGTGGGGGGTCGCCCCCCCCCCGACACGCCCCCCCCAGATGGGGGGCCCCCTCAAAATCTACGGGGTTAATGGACATTTCCGGCTCTCCGACACCAGGGGGAGCATGTGAGGGGGGGTCCCCACTGTCCAAATGGTCCGCAGGTTGTCAACTTACCTCCATCAATGGCTTTTGATGGAGGGGTCATTTGGGGGGGGTCAATGTGTCATAAAGGTATATATTTTGACGACTTCTCTAATATGTGCCTTTGCAACAGGTCATGCTGGGGGGGGTCACCGGGTGGGGGTCATTTGGGCGGGGGGGTCACTCCGGGGGGGGTCCGAGGTGTCATAAAGGTATATATTTTGCCAACTTACCTAATGTGTGCCAAATCAATGGGGGTTGGTGGAGGGGTCACTTGGGGGGGGTCACGGGGGGGTCACTTGCTGGGGGTCACTTTGGCGGGGGGGGGGTCCAAGGTGTCATTTAGGTACATTTTTTGGCAACTTACCGAATGTGTGTCAAATAAAAGGGTCTTGCTGGGGGGTCTTTGCCAATGAGTACCAGGACAAACTTTATATGAATCAGCATCAGCAAATCGAGCCGAATCCAATGGTACCAGTCCCGTGGCTCTACGACAAAGCGTTATCTAACCGTAAATGGAGTGTATAGGCGCCTTATTAAAGCCCCCCATTGACCCCCGGGGGCAAACGAGGTGTCGGTTAACATCTCCTAATTGAGACGGACGCAACGGTACCTGTCTTGTCACGGTACGACGCCGCACGGCTGCGTGGCGTGTGAAAAACCTTAACAGAAGGTATTCATTCGCTATTAAAGCTGACCTTTGACCCCACGGGCAAACAAGGGGTCAGTTAACATCTCCTCATTGAGACGGACGCAACGGTACCTGTCTTGTCACGGTACGACGCCGCACGGCTGCGTGGCGTGTGAAAAACCTTAACAGAAGGTATTCATTCGCTATTAAAGCTGACCTTTGACCCCACGGGCAAACAAGGGGTCAGTTAACATCTCCTCATTGAGACGGACGCAACGGTACCTGTCTTGTCACGGTACGACGCCGCACGGCTGCGTGGCGTGTGAAAAACCTTAACGGAAGGTTTTCATTTGCTATTAAAGGTGACCTTTGACCCCGCGGGCAAACAAGGCATCACCTAGAATCTCATCGAGACGGACGCAACGGTACCAGGCACTAAGGGCTACGACCTTCCTGTCAGCCGTGAGAAGCGTTTGAACTTGGTCTTCATGCACCCAGAGCTGAGAGCTCCTCTCTCTGGGTGCAGGGGTCAGCATGTTCACCTCTCTGGGGGGCTGACCTTTAGGGATTTTGACTTGGCTTGGGGGGGATACAATGTACAGACCAAGCCGGACGCAACGAGCCCGGGGTCAAAGCTGTGCGACCTTCCTGTGAGCCGTGAAAAATGGGAGAGTTTTTGCTTTTCGGCCTGATCACAAATCCATGCATGCAGCACCTCGCTCACAAGGCCGAGTGAACAGACAGGCCTTACATGCAGGTCATGACCCTGCAGGAACCAAACATGACTTTAGGTGTGTTCTCCTGTCTGTCAGGCATCCAGTGACACCTGGCTTTACATTCTGCCTGCATGGGAACTGACCCTAACAGGCCTGTCAATCACCCCGCTAGCAATGCACTGTTCTTTGCCTGTATGGTTTTGATCAGGGTTCCACTTTATTAACTTGTACCGGGACAAACAAGGTGTCGATCTGCATCAGCGGATCGAGCCGAATCCAACAAGACCAAGCATGACTTACTACGACCTTCCTGTCAGCCGTGAGAAGCGTTTGAACTTGGTCTTCATGCACCCAGAGCTGAGAGCTCCTCTCTCTGGCTGCAGTGGTCAGCATGTTCACCTCTCTGGGGGGCTGACCTTTAGGGATTTTGACTTGGCTTGGGGGGGGATACAATGTACAGACCGAGCCGGACGCAACGAGCCCGGGGTCAAAGCTGTGCGACCTTCCTGTGAGCCGTGAAAAATGGGAGAGTTTTTGCTTTTCGGCCTGATCAGTCAGAAATCCGTGCAGCTGCCAGGTCAAAAGGCCGAGTGATCACACAGGCTTCATGATAATGATGAATATATTTATTAGATAGACTGTAGAGTACAAGTACAGTCACACATGAGCATGTATTGCAGTACAAGTACAGGCAGCTCATGACACTGGAGGAACCAAACATGCAGACAGCAGAGAGCTCCTTTCTCTGGGTGCAGCGGTCAGCATGTTCACCCCTCTGGGGGCTGACCTTTAGGGATTTTGACTTGGCTTGGGGGGGCATACAATGTACAGACCGAGCCGGACGCAACGAGCCCGGGGTCAAAGCTGTGCGACCTTCCTGTGAGCCGTGAAAAATGGGAGAGTTTTTGCTTTTCGGCCTGATCACAAATCCATGCATGCAGCACCTCGCTCACAAGGCCGAGTGAACAGACAGGCCTTACATGCAGGTCATGACCCTGCAGGAACCAAACATGACTTTAGGTGTGTTCTCCTGTCTGTCAGGCATCCAGTGACACCTGGCTTTACATTCTGCCTGCATGGGAACTGACCCTAACAGGCCTGTCAATCACCCCGCTAGCAATGCACTGTTCTTTGCCTGTATGGTTTTGATCAGGGTTCCACTTTATTAACTTGTACCGGGACAAGCAAGGTGTCAATCTGCATCAGCGGATCGAGCCGAATCCAACAAGATCAAGCATGACTTACTACGACCTTCCTGTCAGCCGTGAGAAGCGTTTGAACTTGGTCTTCATGCACCCAGAGCTGAGAGCTCCTCTCTCTGGCTGCAGGGGTCAGCATGTTCACCCCTCTGGGGGGCTGACCTTTAGGGATTTTGACTTGGCTTGGGGGGGGATACAATGTAGAGACCGAGCCGATTCCAACGAGCCCGGGGTCAAAGCTGTGCGACCTTCCTGTGAGCCGTGAAAAATGGGAGAGTTTTTGCTTTTCGGCTGATCAGACAGAAATCCGTGCAGCTGCCAGGTCAAAAGGCCGAGTGATCACACAGGCTTCATGATAATGATGAATATATTTATTAGATAGACTGTAGAGTACAAGTACAGTCACACATGAGCATGTATTGCAGTACAAGTACAGGCAGCTCATGACACTGGAGGAACCAAACATGCAGACAGCAGAGAGCTCCTCTCTCTGGCTGCAGCGGTCAGCATGTTCACCTCTCTGGGGGGCTGACCTTTAGGGATTTTGACTTGGCTTGGGGGGGGATACAATGTAGAGACCGAGCCGGACGCAACGAGCCCGGGGTCAAAGCTGTGCGACCTTCCTGTGAGCCGTGAAAAATGGGAGAGTTTTTGCTTTTTGGCCTGATCAGACAGAAATCCGTGCAGCTGGCAGGTCAAAAGGCCCAGTGATCACACAGGCTTCATGATAATGATGAATATACTTATTAGATAGACTGTAGAGTACAAGTACAGTCACACATGAGCATGTATTGCAGTACAAGTACAGGCAGATCATGACACTGTAGGAACCAAACGCTCCTCTCTTTGGCTGCAGCGGTCAGCATGTTCACCCCTCTGGGGGGCTGACCTTTAGGGATTTTGACTTATGAGAATAACATATAAAAAATTCAGCCCAATCGCTCCAGAGGAAAGATTGATCATAACCCTGGGATCCACCAAAAAATGCTGGCTGAGTCTGTTGTGACCTGACACCATCCACAGGTGGCCGGTTGACCCGGGCACCGAAACTTTTCAAACACGTCCCCCAATTCTCATGCAGGGTACCCCAGGAACGCGTCCTGTCGATTTCAGCTGTCTGAGTGTCACGGTATGGGAGCTGCGGGCCCGACCCCACGGGGGTCATGTGTGAGGAAGCCTGGCGCGGGCCCTTCCAGTACGGGAAGGGCCCTTCGCAGAGGGCCAGCTCCACCAAACTCTGGATTCTGGTTCAGAGGCGGCAGGCGAGGGCTCCCTGAAAGTTTGAACCCGGTCGGAGCTACGGGGGCCGAGTTTAGCGGGTCCTGTGGGATGAAAAACTTCAAAGAGCAACGCTCCGCCACGGGCAAACGAAAAGGCCGAGAGGGGTCAAACCACGTCAGACCCGGTCGTCCTCCGGGTCAGAATAACATATTAAAATTTCAGCCCAATCGCTCCAGAGGAAACAGAGGTGAGGCAGTGGGTCCACTGCGGCTTCACCTCTGACCTCAGACTGTCTGGAAGTGTCGTATTGACCCGCCGTGCTCAAAGGTCACGTGAAACGCATGACACGTGTGGTCGGAGTGATTGTGTGGACTGTCAGGTATCCGTTGACACCAGGCACGACCTTCTGGGTGCCCGGGAAGTGACCCCACGGGCCCCTAAATGACCCCCCCTCGCGCTGTAAATCTACCCGCCGCGCAGTGCACCTTTCTGGGCATGGCTTTGAGCAGTGTGCCCCTGTCCGTTTTGGAGGGAAGGTTCCGTTTTCCGAGGGCGAAACGGGACAAACAACACATCAAAACGCATCAGCGGACCGAGACGAATCCAATGGTGGTGGTCCCGTGTCGCTACGACCAGGCACGGCCTCGTGACGTGCAAAAAACCGAAACGGAAGGTCTGAAAACAACAAATATAATTTTAATAATATTATTAAATAGGCCTAATAAAGTAGTTATAATAAGTTAACATTAGAAGAAAGACAAATACATAAATTGGGGACCTTTATTTTTTTTTACATTGTTTTTCAGAGTTAAAGAGCCCTGTCACCAGCTGTGGGGGCTTTTCACACCCTTAACGAGCGGCACATTCCATTCTCTGTCCTTCCACCCCTCCCCCACAGCCTCTCAGGGGCCAGCACTCATCTTGGAAAAGGGTTGTTGGTGGGGGGATCAAGTGGGGAGGTCATGTGGGGGGGTCACGTGTGGAGGGGTCAGGTGGTTCCCAATAGGTCAATATCCTGCCAACTTACCTAATATTTGCCAAACCAATGGGGCTTGGTGGTGGGGGTCACGTGGGGGGTGCCACGTGTGTCATAAAGGTCAATAGATTGCCCACTTACCACATGTCTCACAAATCAATGGGTCTTGGTGGGGGGGTCACTTGGGGGGCGGTCCAAAAGGTCAATATCTTGCCCACTTACCTCATATATGCCAAATCAATGGGTCTTGGTTGGGGGGTCACTCGGGGGGGGGGGGGGGGGCCTTGGTCCAAAAGGTCAATATCTTGCCCACTTACCTCATATACCCAAATCAATGGGTCTTGGTGGGGGTCACTTGGGGGGCGGTCAGAAAGGTCAATATCTTGTCAACTTACCTCATATTTGACAAACCAATGGGGCTCACCAAATGAATGGGTGTCCAAAGGGTCGATAACTTGCCCACTTACCACATGTCTCAGAAATCGACTGCTGTCCAAAGGGTCGATAACTTGCCCACTTACCACATGTCTCAGAAATCGATCACTGTCCAAAGGGTCGATAACTTGCCCACTTACCACATGTGTCCCAAATGAATGGGGGACCAAATGAATGGGTGTCCAAAGGGTCGATAACTTGCCCACTTACCACATGTCTCAAAAATTGAGCGGTGTCCAAAGGGTTGATAACTTGCCCACTTACCACATGTGTCCAAAGGGTTGATAACTTGCCCACTTACCACATGTCTCAGAAATCGACCGCTGTCCAAAGGGTCGATAACTTGCCCACTTACCACATGTCTCAGAAATCGACTGCTGTCCAAAGGGTCGATAACTTGCCCACTTACCACATGTCTCAGAAATCGATCACTGTCCAAAGGGTCGATAACTTGCCCACTTACCACATGTGTCCCAAATGAATGGGGGACCAAATGAATGGGTGTCCAAAGGGTCGATAACTTGCCCACTTACCACATGTCTCTAAAATTGAGCGGTGTCCAAAGGGTCGATAACTTGCCCACTTACCACATGTGTCCAAAGGGTCGATAACTTGCCCACTTACCACATGTCTCAGAAATCGACCGCTGTCCAAAGGGTCGATAACTTGCCCACTTACCACATGTCTCAGAAATCAACTGCTGTCCAAAGGGTCGATAACTTGCCCACTTACCACATGTCTCAGAAATCGATCACTGTCCAAAGGGTCGATAACTTGCCCACTTACCACATGTGTCCCAAATGAATGGGGGACCAAATGAATGGGTGTCCAAAGGGTCGATAACTTGCCCACTTACCACATGTCTCAAAAATTGAGCGGTGTCCAAAGGGTCGATAACTTGCCCACTTACCACATGTGTCCAAAGGGTCGATAACTTGCCCACTTACCACATGTGTCCAAAGGGTTGATAACTTGCCCACTTACCACATGTCTCAGAAATCGACCGCTGTCCAAAGGGTCGATAACTTGCCCACTTACCACATGTCTCAGAAATCGACTGCTGTCCAAAGGGTCGATAACTTGCCCACTTACCACATGTCTCAGAAATCGATCACTGTCCAAAGGGTTGATAACTTGCCCACTTACCACATGTGTCCCAAATGAATGGGGGACCAAATGAATGGGTGTCCAAAGGGTCGATAACTTGCCCACTTACCACATGTCTCTAAAATTGAGCGGTGTCCAAAGGGTCGATAACTTGCCCACTTACCACATGTGTCCAAAGGGTCGATAACTTGCCCACTTACCACATGTGTCCAAAGGGTCGATAACTTGCCCACTTACCACATGTCTCAGAAATCGACCGCTGTCCAAAGGGTCGATAACTTGCCCACTTACCACATGTCTCAGAAATCAACTGCTGTCCAAAGGGTCGATAACTTGCCCACTTACCACATGTCTCAGAAATCGATCACTGTCCAAAGGGTCGATAACTTGCCCACTTACCACATGTGTCCCAAATGAATGGGGGACCAAATGAATGGGTGTCCAAAGGGTCGATAACTTGCCCACTTACCACATGTCTCAAAAATTGAGCGGTGTCCAAAGGGTCGATAACTTGCCCACTTACCACATGTGTCCAAACTGAATGGGTACCCCAAGGGCCACCAAATGAATGGGTGTCCAAAGGGTCGATAACTTGCCCACTTACCACATGTGTCCAAACTGAATGGGTACCCCAAGGGCCACCAAATGAATGGGTGTCCAAAGGGTCGATAACTTGCCCACTTACCACATGTGTCCAAAGGGTCGATAACTTGCCCACTTACCACATGTGTCCAAAGGGTCGATAACTTGCCCACTTACCACATGTGTCCAAAGGGTCGATAACTTGCCCACTTACCACATGTGTCCAAACTGAATGGGTACCCCAAGGGCCACCAAATGAATGGGTGTCCAAAGGGTCAATAACTTGCCCACTTACCACATGTGTCCAAACTGAATGGGTACCCCTAGGGCCACCAAATGAATGGGTGTCCAAAGGGTCGATAACTTGCCCACTTACCACATGTGTCCAAAGGGTCGATAACTTGCCCACTTACCACATGTGTCCAAAGGGTCGATAACTTGCCCACTTACCACATGTCTCAGAAATCGACCGCTGTCCAAAGGGTCGATAACTTGCCCACTTACCACATGTCTCAGAAATCGACTGCTGTCCAAAGGGTCGATAACTTGCCCACTTACCACATGTCTCAGAAATCGATCACTGTCCAAAGGGTCGATAACTTGCCCACTTACCACATGTGTCCCAAATGAATGGGGGACCAAATGAATGGGTGTCCAAAGGGTCGATAACTTGCCCACTTACCACATGTCTCAAAAATTGAGCGGTGTCCAAAGGGTCGATAACTTGCCCACTTACCACATGTGTCCAAAGGGTCGATAACTTGCCTACTTACCACATGTCTCAGAAATCGACCGCTGTCCAAAGGGTCGATAACTTGCCCACTTACCACATGTCTCAGAAATCGACCGCTGTCCAAAGGGTCGATAACTTGCCCACTTACCACATGTCTCAGAAATCAACTGCTGTCCAAAGGGTCGATAACTTGCCCACTTACCACATGTCTCAGAAATCGATCACTGTCCAAAGGGTCGATAACTTGCCCACTTACCACATGTGTCCCAAATGAATGGGGGACCAAATGAATGGGTGTCCAAAGGGTCGATAACTTGCCCACTTACCACATGTCTCAAAAATTGAGCGGTGTCCAAAGGGTCGATAACTTGCCCACTTACCACATGTGTCCAAACTGAATGGGTACCCCAAGGGCCACCAAATGAATGGGTGTCCAAAGGGTCGATAACTTGCCCACTTACCACATGTGTCCAAACTGAATGGGTACCCCAAGGGCCACCAAATGAATGGGTGTCCAAAGGGTCGATAACTTGCCCACTTACCACATGTGTCCAAAGGGTCGATAACTTGCCCACTTACCACATGTGTCCAAAGGGTCGATAACTTGCCCACTTACCACATGTGTCCAAAGGGTCGATAACTTGCCCACTTACCACATGTGTCCAAACTGAATGGGTACCCCAAGGGCCACCAAATGAATGGGTGTCCAAAGGGTCAATAACTTGCCCACTTACCACATGTGTCCAAAGGGTCGATAACTTGCCCACTTACCACATGTGTCCAAACTGAATGGGTACCCCTAGGGCCACCAAATGAATGGGTGTCCAAAGGGTCGATAACTTGCCCACTTACCACATGTGTCCAAAGGGTCGATAACTTGCCCACTTACCACATGTGTCCAAAGGGTCGATAACTTGCCCACTTACCACATGTCTCAGAAATCGACCGCTGTCCAAAGGGTCGATAACTTGCCCACTTACCACATGTCTCAGAAATCGACTGCTGTCCAAAGGGTCGATAAATTGCCCACTTACCACATGTCTCAGAAATCGACTGCTGTCCAAAGGGTCGATAACTTGCCCACTTACCACATGTCTCAGAAATCGATCGCTGTCCAAAGGGTCGATAACTTGCCCACTTACCACATGTGTCCCAAATGAATGGGGGACCCAATGAATGGGTGTCCAAAGGGTCGATAACTTGCCCACTCACCACATGTCTCAGAAATCGATCGCTGTCCAAAGGGTCGATAACTTGCCCACTTACCACATGTGTCCAAACTGAATGGGTACCCCTAGGGCCACCAAATGAATGGGTGTCCAAAGGGTCGATAACTTGCCCACTTACCACATGTGTCCAAAGGGTCGATAACTTGCCCACTTACCACATGTGTCCAAAGGGTCGATAACTTGCCCACTTACCACATGTGTCCAAACTGAATGGGTACCCCAAGGGCCACCAAATGAATGGGTGTCCAAAGGGTCGATAACTTGCCCACTTACCACATGTGTCCAAAGGGTCGATAACTTGCCCACTTACCACATGTGTCCAAAGGGTCGATAACTTGCCCACTTACCACATGTGTCCAAACTGAATGGGTACCCCAAGGGCCACCAAATGAATGGGTGTCCAAAGGGTCGATAACTTGCCCACTTACCACATGTGTCCAAAGGGTCGATAACTTGCCCACTTACCACATGTGTCCAAAGGGTCGATAACTTGCCCACTTACCACATATGTCCAAAGGGTCGATAACTTGCCCACTTACCACATGTGTCCAAACTGAATGGGTACCCCAAGGGCCACCAAATGAATGGGTGTCCAAAGGGTCGATAACTTGCCCACTTACCACATGTGTCCAAAGGGTCGATAACTTGCCCACTTACCACATGTCTCAGAAATCGACTGCTGTCCAAAGGGTCGATAACTTGCCCACTTACCACATGTGTCCAAACTGAATGGGTACCCCAAGGGCCACCAAATGAATGGGTGTCCAAAGGGTCAATAACTTGCCCACTTACCACATGTGTTCAAAATGAATGGGTGTCCAAAGGGTCGATAACTTGCCCACTTACCACATGTCTCAGAAATCGACCGCTGTCCAAAGGGTCGATAACTTGCCCACTTACCACATGTCTCAGAAATCGACCGCTGTCCAAAGGGTCGATAACTTGCCCACTTACCACATGTCTCAGAAATTGATCGCTGTCCAAAGGGTCGATAACTTGCCCACTTACCTCATGTGTCCCAAATGAATGGGGGACCAAATGAATGGGTGTCCAAAGGGTCGATAACTTGCCCACTTACCACATGTCTCAAAAATTGAGCGGTGTCCAAAGGGTCGATAACTTGCCCACTTACCACATGTGTTCAAAATGAATGGGTGTCCAAAGGGCCACCAAATGAATGGGTGTCCAAAGGGTCGATAACTTGCCCACTTACCACATGTGTCCAAACTGAATGGGTACCCCAAGGGCCACCAAATGAATGGGTGTCCAAAGGGTCGATAACTTGCCCACTTACCACATGTGTTCAAAATGAATGGGTGTCCAAAGGGTCGATAACTTGCCCACTTACCACATGTCTCAGAAATCGACCGCTGTCCAAAGGGTCGATAACTTGCCCACTTACCACATGTCTCAGAAATCGACCGCTGTCCAAAGGGTCGATAACTTGCCCACTTACCACATGTCTCAGAAATCGATCGCTGTCCAAAGGGTCGATAAGTTGCCCACTTACCACATGTGTCCCAAATGAATGGGGGACCAAATGAATGGGTGTCCAAAGGGTCGATAACTTGTCCACTTACCACATGTCTCAGAAATCGATCGCTGTCCAAAGGGTCGATAACTTGCCCACATACCACATGTGTCCCAAATGAATGGGGGACCCAATGAATGGGTGTCCAAAGGGTCGATAACTTGCCCACTCACCACATGTCTCAGAAATCGATCGCTGTCCAAAGGGTCGATAACTTGCCCACTTACCACATGTGTTCAAAATGAATGGGTGTCCAAAGGGCCACCAAATGAATGGGTGTCCAAAGGGTCGATAACTTGCCCACTTACCACATGTGTCCAAAGGGTCGATAACTTGCCCACTTACCACATGTGTCCAAACTGAATGGGTACCCCAAGGGCCACCAAATGAATGGGTGTCCAAAGGGTCGATAACTTGCCCACTTACCACATGTGTCCAAAGGGTCGATAACTTGCCCACTTACCACATGTGTCCAAAGGGTCGATAACTTGCCCACTTACCACATGTGTCCAAACTGAATGGGTACCCCAAGGGCCACCAAATGAATGGGTGTCCAAAGGGTCGATAACTTGCCCACTTACCACATGTGTCCAAAGGGTCGATAACTTGCCCACTTACCACATGTGTCCAAAGGGTCGATAACTTGCCCACTTACCACATATGTCCAAAGGGTCGATAACTTGCCCACTTACCACATGTGTCCAAACTGAATGGGTACCCCAAGGGCCACCAAATGAATGGGTGTCCAAAGGGTCAATAACTTGCCCACTTACCACATGTGTCCAAAGGGTCGATAACTTGCCCACTTACCACATGTGTCCAAACTGAATGGGTACCCCTAGGGCCACCAAATGAATGGGTGTCCAAAGGGTCGATAACTTGCCCACTTACCACATGTGTCCAAAGGGTCGATAACTTGCCCACTTACCACATGTGTCCAAAGGGTCGATAACTTGCCCACTTACCACATGTCTCAGAAATCGACCGCTGTCCAAAGGGTCGATAACTTGCCCACTTACCACATGTCTCAGAAATCGACTGCTGTCCAAAGGGTCGATAAATTGCCCACTTACCACATGTCTCAGAAATCGACTGCTGTCCAAAGGGTCGATAACTTGCCCACTTACCACATGTCTCAGAAATCGATCGCTGTCCAAAGGGTCAATAACTTGCCCACTTACCACATGTGTCCCAAATGAATGGGGGACCCAATGAATGGGTGTCCAAAGGGTCGATAACTTGCCCACTCACCACATGTCTCAGAAATCGATCGCTGTCCAAAGGGTCGATAACTTGCCCACTTACCACATGTGTCCAAACTGAATGGGTACCCCTAGGGCCACCAAATGAATGGGTGTCCAAAGGGTCGATAACTTGCCCACTTACCACATGTGTCCAAAGGGTCGATAACTTGCCCACTTACCACATGTGTCCAAAGGGTCGATAACTTGCCCACTTACCACATGTGTCCAAACTGAATGGGTACCCCAAGGGCCACCAAATGAATGGGTGTCCAAAGGGTCGATAACTTGCCCACTTACCACATGTGTCCAAAGGGTCGATAACTTGCCCACTTACCACATGTGTCCAAAGGGTCGATAACTTGCCCACTTACCACATGTGTCCAAACTGAATGGGTACCCCAAGGGCCACCAAATGAATGGGTGTCCAAAGGGTCGATAACTTGCCCACTTACCACATGTGTCCAAAGGGTCGATAACTTGCCCACTTACCACATGTGTCCAAAGGGTCGATAACTTGCCCACTTACCACATATGTCCAAAGGGTCGATAACTTGCCCACTTACCACATGTGTCCAAACTGAATGGGTACCCCAAGGGCCACCAAATGAATGGGTGTCCAAAGGGTCGATAACTTGCCCACTTACCACATGTGTCCAAAGGGTCGATAACTTGCCCACTTACCACATGTCTCAGAAATCGACTGCTGTCCAAAGGGTCGATAACTTGCCCACTTACCACATGTGTCCAAACTGAATGGGTACCCCAAGGGCCACCAAATGAATGGGTGTCCAAAGGGTCAATAACTTGCCCACTTACCACATGTGTTCAAAATGAATGGGTGTCCAAAGGGTCGATAACTTGCCCACTTACCACATGTCTCAGAAATCGACCGCTGTCCAAAGGGTCGATAACTTGCCCACTTACCACATGTCTCAGAAATCGACCGCTGTCCAAAGGGTCGATAACTTGCCCACTTACCACATGTCTCAGAAATTGATCGCTGTCCAAAGGGTCGATAACTTGCCCACTTACCTCATGTGTCCCAAATGAATGGGGGACCAAATGAATGGGTGTCCAAAGGGTCGATAACTTGCCCACTTACCACATGTCTCAAAAATTGAGCGGTGTCCAAAGGGTCGATAACTTGCCCACTTACCACATGTGTTCAAAATGAATGGGTGTCCAAAGGGCCACCAAATGAATGGGTGTCCAAAGGGTCGATAACTTGCCCACTTACCACATGTGTCCAAACTGAATGGGTACCCCAAGGGCCACCAAATGAATGGGTGTCCAAAGGGTCGATAACTTGCCCACTTACCACATGTGTTCAAAATGAATGGGTGTCCAAAGGGTCGATAACTTGCCCACTTACCACATGTCTCAGAAATCGACCGCTGTCCAAAGGGTCGATAACTTGCCCACTTACCACATGTCTCAGAAATCGACCGCTGTCCAAAGGGTCGATAACTTGCCCACTTACCACATGTCTCAGAAATCGATCGCTGTCCAAAGGGTCGATAAGTTGCCCACTTACCACATGTGTCCCAAATGAATGGGGGACCAAATGAATGGGGGACCAAATGAATGGGTGTCCAAAGGGTCGATAACTTGTCCACTTACCACATGTCTCAGAAATCGATCGCTGTCCAAAGGGTCGATAACTTGCCCACATACCACATGTGTCCCAAATGAATGGGGGACCCAATGAATGGGTGTCCAAAGGGTCGATAACTTGCCCACTCACCACATGTCTCAGAAATCGATCGCTGTCCAAAGGGTCGATAACTTGCCCACTTACCACATGTGTTCAAAATGAATGGGTGTCCAAAGGGCCACCAAATGAATGGGTGTCCAAAGGGTCGATAACTTGCCCACTTACCACATGTGTCCAAAGGGTCGATAACTTGCCCACTTACCACATGTGTCCAAACTGAATGGGTACCCCAAGGGCCACCAAATGAATGGGTGTCCAAAGGGTCGATAACTTGCCCACTTACCACATGTGTCCAAAGGGTCGATAACTTGCCCACTTACCACATGTGTCCAAAGGGTCGATAACTTGCCCACTTACCACATGTGTCCAAACTGAATGGGTACCCCAAGGGCCACCAAATGAATGGGTGTCCAAAGGGTCGATAACTTGCCCACTTACCACATGTGTCCAAAGGGTCGATAACTTGCCCACTTACCACATGTGTCCAAAGGGTCGATAACTTGCCCACTTACCACATATGTCCAAAGGGTCGATAACTTGCCCACTTACCACATGTGTCCAAACTGAATGGGTACCCCAAGGGCCACCAAATGAATGGGTGTCCAAAGGGTCGATAACTTGCCCACTTACCACATGTGTCCAAAGGGTCGATAACTTGCCCACTTACCACATGTCTCAGAAATCGACTGCTGTCCAAAGGGTCGATAACTTGCCCACTTACCACATGTGTCCAAACTGAATGGGTACCCCAAGGGCCACCAAATGAATGGGTGTCCAAAGGGTCAATAACTTGCCCACTTACCACATGTGTTCAAAATGAATGGGTGTCCAAAGGGTCGATAACTTGCCCACTTACCACATGTCTCAGAAATCAACTGCTGTCCAAAAGGTCGATAACTTGCCCACTTACCACATGTCTCAGAAATCGATCACTGTCCAAAGGGTCGATAACTTGCCCACTTACCACATGTGTCCCAAATGAATGGGGGACCAAATGAATGGGTGTCCAAAGGGTCGATAACTTGCCCACTTACCACATGTCTCAAAAATTGAGCGGTGTCCAAAGGGTCGATAACTTGCCCACTTACCACATGTGTCCAAAGGGTCGATAACTTGCCCACTTACCACATGTGTCCAAAGGGTTGATAACTTGCCCACTTACCACATGTCTCAGAAATCGACCGCTGTCCAAAGGGTCGATAACTTGCCCACTTACCACATGTCTCAGAAATCGACTGCTGTCCAAAGGGTCGATAACTTGCCCACTTACCACATGTGTCCAAACTGAATGGGTACCCCAAGGGCCACCAAATGAATGGGTGTCCAAAGGGTCGATAACTTGCCCACTTACCACATGTGTCCAAAGGGTCGATAACTTGCCCACTTACCACATGTGTCCAAAGGGTCGATAACTTGCCCACTTACCACATGTGTCCAAACTGAATGGGTACCCCAAGGGCCACCAAATGAATGGGTGTCCAAAGGGTCGATAACTTGCCCACTTACCACATGTGTCCAAAGGGTCGATAACTTGCCCACTTACCACATGTGTCCAAAGGGTCGATAACTTGCCCACTTACCACATATGTCCAAAGGGTCGATAACTTGCCCACTTACCACATGTGTCCAAACTGAATGGGTACCCCAAGGGCCACCAAATGAATGGGTGTCCAAAGGGTCGATAACTTGCCCACTTACCACATGTGTCCAAAGGGTCGATAACTTGCCCACTTACCACATGTCTCAGAAATCGACTGCTGTCCAAAGGGTCGATAACTTGCCCACTTACCACATGTGTCCAAACTGAATGGGTACCCCAAGGGCCACCAAATGAATGGGTGTCCAAAGGGTCAATAACTTGCCCACTTACCACATGTGTTCAAAATGAATGGGTGTCCAAAGGGTCGATAACTTGCCCACTTACCACATGTCTCAGAAATCGACCGCTGTCCAAAGGGTCGATAACTTGCCCACTTACCACATGTCTCAGAAATCGACCGCTGTCCAAAGGGTCGATAACTTGCCCACTTACCACATGTCTCAGAAATTGATCGCTGTCCAAAGGGTCGATAACTTGCCCACTTACCTCATGTGTCCCAAATGAATGGGGGACCAAATGAATGGGTGTCCAAAGGGTCGATAACTTGCCCACTTACCACATGTCTCAAAAATTGAGCGGTGTCCAAAGGGTCGATAACTTGCCCACTTACCACATGTGTTCAAAATGAATGGGTGTCCAAAGGGCCACCAAATGAATGGGTGTCCAAAGGGTCGATAACTTGCCCACTTACCACATGTGTCCAAACTGAATGGGTACCCCAAGGGCCACCAAATGAATGGGTGTCCAAAGGGTCGATAACTTGCCCACTTACCACATGTGTTCAAAATGAATGGGTGTCCAAAGGGTCGATAACTTGCCCACTTACCACATGTCTCAGAAATCGACCGCTGTCCAAAGGGTCGATAACTTGCCCACTTACCACATGTCTCAGAAATCGACCGCTGTCCAAAGGGTCGATAACTTGCCCACTTACCACATGTCTCAGAAATCGATCGCTGTCCAAAGGGTCGATAAGTTGCCCACTTACCACATGTGTCCCAAATGAATGGGGGACCAAATGAATGGGTGTCCAAAGGGTCGATAACTTGTCCACTTACCACATGTCTCAGAAATCGATCGCTGTCCAAAGGGTCGATAACTTGCCCACATACCACATGTGTCCCAAATGAATGGGGGACCCAATGAATGGGTGTCCAAAGGGTCGATAACTTGCCCACTCACCACATGTCTCAGAAATCGATCGCTGTCCAAAGGGTCGATAACTTGCCCACTTACCACATGTGTTCAAAATGAATGGGTGTCCAAAGGGCCACCAAATGAATGGGTGTCCAAAGGGTCGATAACTTGCCCACTTACCACATGTGTCCAAAGGGTCGATAACTTGCCCACTTACCACATGTGTCCAAACTGAATGGGTACCCCAAGGGCCACCAAATGAATGGGTGTCCAAAGGGTCGATAACTTGCCCACTTACCACATGTGTCCAAAGGGTCGATAACTTGCCCACTTACCACATGTGTCCAAAGGGTCGATAACTTGCCCACTTACCACATGTGTCCAAACTGAATGGGTACCCCAAGGGCCACCAAATGAATGGGTGTCCAAAGGGTCGATAACTTGCCCACTTACCACATGTGTCCAAAGGGTCGATAACTTGCCCACTTACCACATGTGTCCAAAGGGTCGATAACTTGCCCACTTACCACATATGTCCAAAGGGTCGATAACTTGCCCACTTACCACATGTGTCCAAACTGAATGGGTACCCCAAGGGCCACCAAATGAATGGGTGTCCAAAGGGTCAATAACTTGCCCACTTACCACATGTGTCCAAAGGGTCGATAACTTGCCCACTTACCACATGTGTCCAAACTGAATGGGTACCCCTAGGGCCACCAAATGAATGGGTGTCCAAAGGGTCGATAACTTGCCCACTTACCACATGTGTCCAAAGGGTCGATAACTTGCCCACTTACCACATGTGTCCAAAGGGTCGATAACTTGCCCACTTACCACATGTCTCAGAAATCGACCGCTGTCCAAAGGGTCGATAACTTGCCCACTTACCACATGTCTCAGAAATCGACTGCTGTCCAAAGGGTCGATAAATTGCCCACTTACCACATGTCTCAGAAATCGACTGCTGTCCAAAGGGTCGATAACTTGCCCACTTACCACATGTCTCAGAAATCGATCGCTGTCCAAAGGGTCAATAACTTGCCCACTTACCACATGTGTCCCAAATGAATGGGGGACCCAATGAATGGGTGTCCAAAGGGTCGATAACTTGCCCACTCACCACATGTCTCAGAAATCGATCGCTGTCCAAAGGGTCGATAACTTGCCCACTTACCACATGTGTCCAAACTGAATGGGTACCCCTAGGGCCACCAAATGAATGGGTGTCCAAAGGGTCGATAACTTGCCCACTTACCACATGTGTCCAAAGGGTCGATAACTTGCCCACTTACCACATGTGTCCAAAGGGTCGATAACTTGCCCACTTACCACATGTGTCCAAACTGAATGGGTACCCCAAGGGCCACCAAATGAATGGGTGTCCAAAGGGTCGATAACTTGCCCACTTACCACATGTGTCCAAAGGGTCGATAACTTGCCCACTTACCACATGTGTCCAAAGGGTCGATAACTTGCCCACTTACCACATGTGTCCAAACTGAATGGGTACCCCAAGGGCCACCAAATGAATGGGTGTCCAAAGGGTCGATAACTTGCCCACTTACCACATGTGTCCAAAGGGTCGATAACTTGCCCACTTACCACATGTGTCCAAAGGGTCGATAACTTGCCCACTTACCACATATGTCCAAAGGGTCGATAACTTGCCCACTTACCACATGTGTCCAAACTGAATGGGTACCCCAAGGGCCACCAAATGAATGGGTGTCCAAAGGGTCGATAACTTGCCCACTTACCACATGTGTCCAAAGGGTCGATAACTTGCCCACTTACCACATGTCTCAGAAATCGACTGCTGTCCAAAGGGTCGATAACTTGCCCACTTACCACATGTGTCCAAACTGAATGGGTACCCCAAGGGCCACCAAATGAATGGGTGTCCAAAGGGTCAATAACTTGCCCACTTACCACATGTGTTCAAAATGAATGGGTGTCCAAAGGGTCGATAACTTGCCCACTTACCACATGTCTCAGAAATCGACCGCTGTCCAAAGGGTCGATAACTTGCCCACTTACCACATGTCTCAGAAATCGACCGCTGTCCAAAGGGTCGATAACTTGCCCACTTACCACATGTCTCAGAAATTGATCGCTGTCCAAAGGGTCGATAACTTGCCCACTTACCTCATGTGTCCCAAATGAATGGGGGACCAAATGAATGGGTGTCCAAAGGGTCGATAACTTGCCCACTTACCACATGTCTCAAAAATTGAGCGGTGTCCAAAGGGTCGATAACTTGCCCACTTACCACATGTGTTCAAAATGAATGGGTGTCCAAAGGGCCACCAAATGAATGGGTGTCCAAAGGGTCGATAACTTGCCCACTTACCACATGTGTCCAAACTGAATGGGTACCCCAAGGGCCACCAAATGAATGGGTGTCCAAAGGGTCGATAACTTGCCCACTTACCACATGTGTTCAAAATGAATGGGTGTCCAAAGGGTCGATAACTTGCCCACTTACCACATGTCTCAGAAATCGACCGCTGTCCAAAGGGTCGATAACTTGCCCACTTACCACATGTCTCAGAAATCGACCGCTGTCCAAAGGGTCGATAACTTGCCCACTTACCACATGTCTCAGAAATCGATCGCTGTCCAAAGGGTCGATAAGTTGCCCACTTACCACATGTGTCCCAAATGAATGGGGGACCAAATGAATGGGGGACCAAATGAATGGGTGTCCAAAGGGTCGATAACTTGTCCACTTACCACATGTCTCAGAAATCGATCGCTGTCCAAAGGGTCGATAACTTGCCCACATACCACATGTGTCCCAAATGAATGGGGGACCCAATGAATGGGTGTCCAAAGGGTCGATAACTTGCCCACTCACCACATGTCTCAGAAATCGATCGCTGTCCAAAGGGTCGATAACTTGCCCACTTACCACATGTGTTCAAAATGAATGGGTGTCCAAAGGGCCACCAAATGAATGGGTGTCCAAAGGGTCGATAACTTGCCCACTTACCACATGTGTCCAAAGGGTCGATAACTTGCCCACTTACCACATGTGTCCAAACTGAATGGGTACCCCAAGGGCCACCAAATGAATGGGTGTCCAAAGGGTCGATAACTTGCCCACTTACCACATGTGTCCAAAGGGTCGATAACTTGCCCACTTACCACATGTGTCCAAAGGGTCGATAACTTGCCCACTTACCACATGTGTCCAAACTGAATGGGTACCCCAAGGGCCACCAAATGAATGGGTGTCCAAAGGGTCGATAACTTGCCCACTTACCACATGTGTCCAAAGGGTCGATAACTTGCCCACTTACCACATGTGTCCAAAGGGTCGATAACTTGCCCACTTACCACATATGTCCAAAGGGTCGATAACTTGCCCACTTACCACATGTGTCCAAACTGAATGGGTACCCCAAGGGCCACCAAATGAATGGGTGTCCAAAGGGTCGATAACTTGCCCACTTACCACATGTGTCCAAAGGGTCGATAACTTGCCCACTTACCACATGTCTCAGAAATCGACTGCTGTCCAAAGGGTCGATAACTTGCCCACTTACCACATGTGTCCAAACTGAATGGGTACCCCAAGGGCCACCAAATGAATGGGTGTCCAAAGGGTCAATAACTTGCCCACTTACCACATGTGTTCAAAATGAATGGGTGTCCAAAGGGTCGATAACTTGCCCACTTACCACATGTCTCAGAAATCAACTGCTGTCCAAAAGGTCGATAACTTGCCCACTTACCACATGTCTCAGAAATCGATCACTGTCCAAAGGGTCGATAACTTGCCCACTTACCACATGTGTCCCAAATGAATGGGGGACCAAATGAATGGGTGTCCAAAGGGTCGATAACTTGCCCACTTACCACATGTCTCAAAAATTGAGCGGTGTCCAAAGGGTCGATAACTTGCCCACTTACCACATGTGTCCAAAGGGTCGATAACTTGCCCACTTACCACATGTGTCCAAAGGGTTGATAACTTGCCCACTTACCACATGTCTCAGAAATCGACCGCTGTCCAAAGGGTCGATAACTTGCCCACTTACCACATGTCTCAGAAATCGACTGCTGTCCAAAGGGTCGATAACTTGCCCACTTACCACATGTCTCAGAAATCGATCACTGTCCAAAGGGTTGATAACTTGCCCACTTACCACATGTGTCCCAAATGAATGGGGGACCAAATGAATGGGTGTCCAAAGGGTCGATAACTTGCCCACTTACCACATGTCTCTAAAATTGAGCGGTGTCCAAAGGGTCGATAACTTGCCCACTTACCACATGTGTCCAAAGGGTCGATAACTTGCCCACTTACCACATGTCTCAGAAATCGACCGCTGTCCAAAGGGTCGATAACTTGCCCACTTACCACATGTGTCCAAACTGAATGGGTACCCCTAGGGCCACCAAATGAATGGGTGTCCAAAGGGTCGATAACTTGCCCACTTACCACATGTGTCCAAAGGGTCGATAACTTGCCCACTTACCACATGTGTCCAAAGGGTCGATAACTTGCCCACTTACCACATGTCTCAGAAATCGACCGCTGTCCAAAGGGTCGATAACTTGCCCACTTACCACATGTCTCAGAAATCGACTGCTGTCCAAAGGGTCGATAACTTGCCCACTTACCACATGTCTCAGAAATCGATCACTGTCCAAAGGGTCGATAACTTGCCCACTTACCACATGTGTCCCAAATGAATGGGGGACCAAATGAATGGGTGTCCAAAGGGTCGATAACTTGCCCACTTACCACATGTCTCAAAAATTGAGCGGTGTCCAAAGGGTCGATAACTTGCCCACTTACCACATGTGTCCAAAGGGTCGATAACTTGCCCACTTACCACATGTCTCAGAAATCGACCGCTGTCCAAAGGGTCGATAACTTGCCCACTTACCACATGTCTCAGAAATCGACCGCTGTCCAAAGGGTCGATAACTTGCCCACTTACCACATGTCTCAGAAATCAACTGCTGTCCAAAGGGTCGATAACTTGCCCACTTACCACATGTCTCAGAAATCGATCACTGTCCAAAGGGTCGATAACTTGCCCACTTACCACATGTGTCCCAAATGAATGGGGGACCAAATGAATGGGTGTCCAAAGGGTCGATAACTTGCCCACTTACCACATGTCTCAAAAATTGAGCGGTGTCCAAAGGGTCGATAACTTGCCCACTTACCACATGTGTCCAAACTGAATGGGTACCCCAAGGGCCACCAAATGAATGGGTGTCCAAAGGGTCGATAACTTGCCCACTTACCACATGTGTCCAAACTGAATGGGTACCCCAAGGGCCACCAAATGAATGGGTGTCCAAAGGGTCGATAACTTGCCCACTTACCACATGTGTCCAAAGGGTCGATAACTTGCCCACTTACCACATGTGTCCAAAGGGTCGATAACTTGCCCACTTACCACATGTGTCCAAAGGGTCGATAACTTGCCCACTTACCACATGTGTCCAAACTGAATGGGTACCCCAAGGGCCACCAAATGAATGGGTGTCCAAAGGGTCAATAACTTGCCCACTTACCACATGTGTCCAAAGGGTCGATAACTTGCCCACTTACCACATGTGTCCAAACTGAATGGGTACGCCTAGGGCCACCAAATGAATGGGTGTCCAAAGGGTCGATAACTTGCCCACTTACCACATGTGTCCAAAGGGTCGATAACTTGCCCACTTACCACATGTGTCCAAAGGGTCGATAACTTGCCCACTTACCACATGTCTCAGAAATCGACCGCTGTCCAAAGGGTCGATAACTTGCCCACTTACCACATGTCTCAGAAATCGACTGCTGTCCAAAGGGTCGATAACTTGCCCACTTACCACATGTCTCAGAAATCGACTGCTGTCCAAAGGGTCGATAACTTGCCCACTTACCACATGTCTCAGAAATCGATCGCTGTCCAAAGGGTCGATAACTTGCCCACTTACCACATGTGTCCCAAATGAATGGGGGACCCAATGAATGGGTGTCCAAAGGGTCGATAACTTGCCCACTCACCACATGTCTCAGAAATCGATCGCTGTCCAAAGGGTCGATAACTTGCCCACTTACCACATGTGTTCAAAATGAATGGGTGTCCAAAGGGCCACCAAATGAATGGGTGTCCAAAGGGTCGATAACTTGCCCACTTACCACATGTGTCCAAAGGGTCGATAACTTGCCCACTTACCACATGTGTCCAAACTGAATGGGTACCCCAAGGGCCACCAAATGAATGGGTGTCCAAAGGGTCGATAACTTGCCCACTTACCACATGTGTCCAAAGGGTCGATAACTTGCCCACTTACCACATGTGTCCAAAGGGTCGATAACTTGCCCACTTACCACATGTGTCCAAACTGAATGGGTACCCCAAGGGCCACCAAATGAATGGGTGTCCAAAGGGTCGATAACTTGCCCACTTACCACATGTGTCCAAAGGGTCGATAACTTGCCCACTTACCACATGTGTCCAAAGGGTCGATAACTTGCCCACTTACCACATATGTCCAAAGGGTCGATAACTTGCCCACTTACCACATGTGTCCAAACTGAATGGGTACCCCAAGGGCCACCAAATGAATGGGTGTCCAAAGGGTCGATAACTTGCCCACTTACCACATGTGTCCAAAGGGTCGATAACTTGCCCACTTACCACATGTCTCAGAAATCGACTGCTGTCCAAAGGGTCGATAACTTGCCCACTTACCACATGTGTCCAAACTGAATGGGTACCCCAAGGGCCACCAAATGAATGGGTGTCCAAAGGGTCAATAACTTGCCCACTTACCACATGTGTTCAAAATGAATGGGTGTCCAAAGGGTCGATAACTTGCCCACTTACCACATGTCTCAGAAATCGACCGCTGTCCAAAGGGTCGATAACTTGCCCACTTACCACATGTCTCAGAAATCGACCGCTGTCCAAAGGGTCGATAACTTGCCCACTTACCACATGTCTCAGAAATTGATCGCTGTCCAAAGGGTCGATAACTTGCCCACTTACCTCATGTGTCCCAAATGAATGGGGGACCAAATGAATGGGTGTCCAAAGGGTCGATAACTTGCCCACTTACCACATGTCTCAAAAATTGAGCGGTGTCCAAAGGGTCGATAACTTGCCCACTTACCACATGTGTTCAAAATGAATGGGTGTCCAAAGGGCCACCAAATGAATGGGTGTCCAAAGGGTCGATAACTTGCCCACTTACCACATGTGTCCAAACTGAATGGGTACCCCAAGGGCCACCAAATGAATGGGTGTCCAAAGGGTCGATAACTTGCCCACTTACCACATGTGTTCAAAATGAATGGGTGTCCAAAGGGTCGATAACTTGCCCACTTACCACATGTCTCAGAAATCGACCGCTGTCCAAAGGGTCGATAACTTGCCCACTTACCACATGTCTCAGAAATCGACCGCTGTCCAAAGGGTCGATAACTTGCCCACTTACCACATGTCTCAGAAATCGATCGCTGTCCAAAGGGTCGATAAGTTGCCCACTTACCACATGTGTCCCAAATGAATGGGGGACCAAATGAATGGGTGTCCAAAGGGTCGATAACTTGTCCACTTACCACATGTCTCAGAAATCGATCGCTGTCCAAAGGGTCGATAACTTGCCCACATACCACATGTGTCCCAAATGAATGGGGGACCCAATGAATGGGTGTCCAAAGGGTCGATAACTTGCCCACTCACCACATGTCTCAGAAATCGATCGCTGTCCAAAGGGTCGATAACTTGCCCACTTACCACATGTGTCCAAACTGAATGGGTACCCCAAGGGCCACCAAATGAATGGGTGTCCAAAGGGTCGATAACTTGCCCACTTACCACATGTGTCCAAAGGGTCGATAACTTGCCCACTTACCACATGTGTCCAAACTGAATGGGTACCCCAAGGGCCACCAAATGAATGGGTGTCCAAAGGGTCGATAACTTGCCCACTTACCACATGTGTCCAAAGGGTCGATAACTTGCCCACTTACCACATGTGTCCAAAGGGTCGATAACTTGCCCACTTACCACATATGTCCAAAGGGTCGATAACTTGCCCACTTACCACATGTGTCCAAACTGAATGGGTACCCCAAGGGCCACCAAATGAATGGGTGTCCAAAGGGTCGATAACTTGCCCACTTACCACATGTGTCCAAAGGGTCGATAACTTGCCCACTTACCACATGTCTCAGAAATCGACTGCTGTCCAAAGGGTCGATAACTTGCCCACTTACCACATGTGTCCAAACTGAATGGGTACCCCAAGGGCCACCAAATGAATGGGTGTCCAAAGGGTCAATAACTTGCCCACTTACCACATGTGTTCAAAATGAATGGGTGTCCAAAGGGTCGATAACTTGCCCACTTACCACATGTCTCAGAAATCAACTGCTGTCCAAAAGGTCGATAACTTGCCCACTTACCACATGTCTCAGAAATCGATCACTGTCCAAAGGGTCGATAACTTGCCCACTTACCACATGTGTCCCAAATGAATGGGGGACCAAATGAATGGGTGTCCAAAGGGTCGATAACTTGCCCACTTACCACATGTCTCAAAAATTGAGCGGTGTCCAAAGGGTCGATAACTTGCCCACTTACCACATGTGTCCAAAGGGTCGATAACTTGCCCACTTACCACATGTGTCCAAAGGGTTGATAACTTGCCCACTTACCACATGTCTCAGAAATCGACCGCTGTCCAAAGGGTCGATAACTTGCCCACTTACCACATGTCTCAGAAATCGACTGCTGTCCAAAGGGTCGATAACTTGCCCACTTACCACATGTCTCAGAAATCGATCACTGTCCAAAGGGTTGATAACTTGCCCACTTACCACATGTGTCCCAAATGAATGGGGGACCAAATGAATGGGTGTCCAAAGGGTCGATAACTTGCCCACTTACCACATGTCTCTAAAATTGAGCGGTGTCCAAAGGGTCGATAACTTGCCCACTTACCACATGTCTCAAAAATTGAGCGGTGTCCAAAGGGTTGATAACTTGCCCACTTACCACATGTGTCCAAAGGGTTGATAACTTGCCCACTTACCACATGTCTCAGAAATCGACCGCTGTCCAAAGGGTCGATAACTTGCCCACTTACCACATGTCTCAGAAATCGACTGCTGTCCAAAGGGTCGATAACTTGCCCACTTACCACATGTCTCAGAAATCGATCACTGTCCAAAGGGTCGATAACTTGCCCACTTACCACATGTGTCCCAAATGAATGGGGGACCAAATGAATGGGTGTCCAAAGGGTCGATAACTTGCCCACTTACCACATGTCTCAAAAATTGAGCGGTGTCCAAAGGGTTGATAACTTGCCCACTTACCACATGTGTCCAAAGGGTTGATAACTTGCCCACTTACCACATGTCTCAGAAATCGACCGCTGTCCAAAGGGTCGATAACTTGCCCACTTACCACATGTCTCAGAAATCGACTGCTGTCCAAAGGGTCGATAACTTGCCCACTTACCACATGTCTCAGAAATCGATCACTGTCCAAAGGGTCGATAACTTGCCCACTTACCACATGTGTCCCAAATGAATGGGGGACCAAATGAATGGGTGTCCAAAGGGTCGATAACTTGCCCACTTACCACATGTCTCTAAAATTGAGCGGTGTCCAAAGGGTCGATAACTTGCCCACTTACCACATGTGTCCAAAGGGTCGATAACTTGCCCACTTACCACATGTCTCAGAAATCGACCGCTGTCCAAAGGGTCGATAACTTGCCCACTTACCACATGTCTCAGAAATCAACTGCTGTCCAAAGGGTCGATAACTTGCCCACTTACCACATGTCTCAGAAATCGATCACTGTCCAAAGGGTCGATAACTTGCCCACTTACCACATGTGTCCCAAATGAATGGGGGACCAAATGAATGGGTGTCCAAAGGGTCGATAACTTGCCCACTTACCACATGTCTCAAAAATTGAGCGGTGTCCAAAGGGTCGATAACTTGCCCACTTACCACATGTGTCCAAAGGGTCGATAACTTGCCCACTTACCACATGTGTCCAAAGGGTTGATAACTTGCCCACTTACCACATGTCTCAGAAATCGACCGCTGTCCAAAGGGTCGATAACTTGCCCACTTACCACATGTCTCAGAAATCGACTGCTGTCCAAAGGGTCGATAACTTGCCCACTTACCACATGTCTCAGAAATCGATCACTGTCCAAAGGGTTGATAACTTGCCCACTTACCACATGTGTCCCAAATGAATGGGGGACCAAATGAATGGGTGTCCAAAGGGTCGATAACTTGCCCACTTACCACATGTCTCTAAAATTGAGCGGTGTCCAAAGGGTCGATAACTTGCCCACTTACCACATGTGTCCAAAGGGTCGATAACTTGCCCACTTACCACATGTGTCCAAAGGGTCGATAACTTGCCCACTTACCACATGTCTCAGAAATCGACCGCTGTCCAAAGGGTCGATAACTTGCCCACTTACCACATGTCTCAGAAATCAACTGCTGTCCAAAGGGTCGATAACTTGCCCACTTACCACATGTCTCAGAAATCGATCACTGTCCAAAGGGTCGATAACTTGCCCACTTACCACATGTGTCCCAAATGAATGGGGGACCAAATGAATGGGTGTCCAAAGGGTCGATAACTTGCCCACTTACCACATGTCTCAAAAATTGAGCGGTGTCCAAAGGGTCGATAACTTGCCCACTTACCACATGTGTCCAAACTGAATGGGTACCCCAAGGGCCACCAAATGAATGGGTGTCCAAAGGGTCGATAACTTGCCCACTTACCACATGTGTCCAAACTGAATGGGTACCCCAAGGGCCACCAAATGAATGGGTGTCCAAAGGGTCGATAACTTGCCCACTTACCACATGTGTCCAAAGGGTCGATAACTTGCCCACTTACCACATGTGTCCAAAGGGTCGATAACTTGCCCACTTACCACATGTGTCCAAAGGGTCGATAACTTGCCCACTTACCACATGTGTCCAAACTGAATGGGTACCCCAAGGGCCACCAAATGAATGGGTGTCCAAAGGGTCAATAACTTGCCCACTTACCACATGTGTCCAAACTGAATGGGTACCCCTAGGGCCACCAAATGAATGGGTGTCCAAAGGGTCGATAACTTGCCCACTTACCACATGTGTCCAAAGGGTCGATAACTTGCCCACTTACCACATGTGTCCAAAGGGTCGATAACTTGCCCACTTACCACATGTCTCAGAAATCGACCGCTGTCCAAAGGGTCGATAACTTGCCCACTTACCACATGTCTCAGAAATCGACTGCTGTCCAAAGGGTCGATAACTTGCCCACTTACCACATGTCTCAGAAATCGATCACTGTCCAAAGGGTCGATAACTTGCCCACTTACCACATGTGTCCCAAATGAATGGGGGACCAAATGAATGGGTGTCCAAAGGGTCGATAACTTGCCCACTTACCACATGTCTCAAAAATTGAGCGGTGTCCAAAGGGTCGATAACTTGCCCACTTACCACATGTGTCCAAAGGGTCGATAACTTGCCTACTTACCACATGTCTCAGAAATCGACCGCTGTCCAAAGGGTCGATAACTTGCCCACTTACCACATGTCTCAGAAATCGACCGCTGTCCAAAGGGTCGATAACTTGCCCACTTACCACATGTCTCAGAAATCAACTGCTGTCCAAAGGGTCGATAACTTGCCCACTTACCACATGTCTCAGAAATCGATCACTGTCCAAAGGGTCGATAACTTGCCCACTTACCACATGTGTCCCAAATGAATGGGGGACCAAATGAATGGGTGTCCAAAGGGTCGATAACTTGCCCACTTACCACATGTCTCAAAAATTGAGCGGTGTCCAAAGGGTCGATAACTTGCCCACTTACCACATGTGTCCAAACTGAATGGGTACCCCAAGGGCCACCAAATGAATGGGTGTCCAAAGGGTCGATAACTTGCCCACTTACCACATGTGTCCAAACTGAATGGGTACCCCAAGGGCCACCAAATGAATGGGTGTCCAAAGGGTCGATAACTTGCCCACTTACCACATGTGTCCAAAGGGTCGATAACTTGCCCACTTACCACATGTGTCCAAAGGGTCGATAACTTGCCCACTTACCACATGTGTCCAAAGGGTCGATAACTTGCCCACTTACCACATGTGTCCAAACTGAATGGGTACCCCAAGGGCCACCAAATGAATGGGTGTCCAAAGGGTCAATAACTTGCCCACTTACCACATGTGTCCAAAGGGTCGATAACTTGCCCACTTACCACATGTGTCCAAACTGAATGGGTACCCCTAGGGCCACCAAATGAATGGGTGTCCAAAGGGTCGATAACTTGCCCACTTACCACATGTGTCCAAAGGGTCGATAACTTGCCCACTTACCACATGTGTCCAAAGGGTCGATAACTTGCCCACTTACCACATGTCTCAGAAATCGACCGCTGTCCAAAGGGTCGATAACTTGCCCACTTACCACATGTCTCAGAAATCGACTGCTGTCCAAAGGGTCGATAAATTGCCCACTTACCACATGTCTCAGAAATCGACTGCTGTCCAAAGGGTCGATAACTTGCCCACTTACCACATGTCTCAGAAATCGATCGCTGTCCAAAGGGTCGATAACTTGCCCACTTACCACATGTGTCCCAAATGAATGGGGGACCCAATGAATGGGTGTCCAAAGGGTCGATAACTTGCCCACTCACCACATGTCTCAGAAATCGATCGCTGTCCAAAGGGTCGATAACTTGCCCACTTACCACATGTGTCCAAACTGAATGGGTACCCCTAGGGCCACCAAATGAATGGGTGTCCAAAGGGTCGATAACTTGCCCACTTACCACATGTGTCCAAAGGGTCGATAACTTGCCCACTTACCACATGTGTCCAAAGGGTCGATAACTTGCCCACTTACCACATGTGTCCAAACTGAATGGGTACCCCAAGGGCCACCAAATGAATGGGTGTCCAAAGGGTCGATAACTTGCCCACTTACCACATGTGTCCAAAGGGTCGATAACTTGCCCACTTACCACATGTGTCCAAAGGGTCGATAACTTGCCCACTTACCACATGTGTCCAAACTGAATGGGTACCCCAAGGGCCACCAAATGAATGGGTGTCCAAAGGGTCGATAACTTGCCCACTTACCACATGTGTCCAAAGGGTCGATAACTTGCCCACTTACCACATGTGTCCAAAGGGTCGATAACTTGCCCACTTACCACATATGTCCAAAGGGTCGATAACTTGCCCACTTACCACATGTGTCCAAACTGAATGGGTACCCCAAGGGCCACCAAATGAATGGGTGTCCAAAGGGTCGATAACTTGCCCACTTACCACATGTGTCCAAAGGGTCGATAACTTGCCCACTTACCACATGTCTCAGAAATCGACTGCTGTCCAAAGGGTCGATAACTTGCCCACTTACCACATGTGTCCAAACTGAATGGGTACCCCAAGGGCCACCAAATGAATGGGTGTCCAAAGGGTCAATAACTTGCCCACTTACCACATGTGTTCAAAATGAATGGGTGTCCAAAGGGTCGATAACTTGCCCACTTACCACATGTCTCAGAAATCGACCGCTGTCCAAAGGGTCGATAACTTGCCCACTTACCACATGTCTCAGAAATCGACCGCTGTCCAAAGGGTCGATAACTTGCCCACTTACCACATGTCTCAGAAATTGATCGCTGTCCAAAGGGTCGATAACTTGCCCACTTACCTCATGTGTCCCAAATGAATGGGGGACCAAATGAATGGGTGTCCAAAGGGTCGATAACTTGCCCACTTACCACATGTCTCAAAAATTGAGCGGTGTCCAAAGGGTCGATAACTTGCCCACTTACCACATGTGTTCAAAATGAATGGGTGTCCAAAGGGCCACCAAATGAATGGGTGTCCAAAGGGTCGATAACTTGCCCACTTACCACATGTGTCCAAACTGAATGGGTACCCCAAGGGCCACCAAATGAATGGGTGTCCAAAGGGTCGATAACTTGCCCACTTACCACATGTGTTCAAAATGAATGGGTGTCCAAAGGGTCGATAACTTGCCCACTTACCACATGTCTCAGAAATCGACCGCTGTCCAAAGGGTCGATAACTTGCCCACTTACCACATGTCTCAGAAATCGACCGCTGTCCAAAGGGTCGATAACTTGCCCACTTACCACATGTCTCAGAAATCGATCGCTGTCCAAAGGGTCGATAAGTTGCCCACTTACCACATGTGTCCCAAATGAATGGGGGACCAAATGAATGGGTGTCCAAAGGGTCGATAACTTGTCCACTTACCACATGTCTCAGAAATCGATCGCTGTCCAAAGGGTCGATAACTTGCCCACATACCACATGTGTCCCAAATGAATGGGGGACCCAATGAATGGGTGTCCAAAGGGTCGATAACTTGCCCACTCACCACATGTCTCAGAAATCGATCGCTGTCCAAAGGGTCGATAACTTGCCCACTTACCACATGTGTTCAAAATGAATGGGTGTCCAAAGGGCCACCAAATGAATGGGTGTCCAAAGGGTCGATAACTTGCCCACTTACCACATGTGTCCAAAGGGTCGATAACTTGCCCACTTACCACATGTGTCCAAACTGAATGGGTACCCCAAGGGCCACCAAATGAATGGGTGTCCAAAGGGTCGATAACTTGCCCACTTACCACATGTGTCCAAAGGGTCGATAACTTGCCCACTTACCACATGTGTCCAAAGGGTCGATAACTTGCCCACTTACCACATGTGTCCAAACTGAATGGGTACCCCAAGGGCCACCAAATGAATGGGTGTCCAAAGGGTCGATAACTTGCCCACTTACCACATGTGTCCAAAGGGTCGATAACTTGCCCACTTACCACATGTGTCCAAAGGGTCGATAACTTGCCCACTTACCACATATGTCCAAAGGGTCGATAACTTGCCCACTTACCACATGTGTCCAAACTGAATGGGTACCCCAAGGGCCACCAAATGAATGGGTGTCCAAAGGGTCAATAACTTGCCCACTTACCACATGTGTCCAAAGGGTCGATAACTTGCCCACTTACCACATGTGTCCAAACTGAATGGGTACCCCTAGGGCCACCAAATGAATGGGTGTCCAAAGGGTCGATAACTTGCCCACTTACCACATGTGTCCAAAGGGTCGATAACTTGCCCACTTACCACATGTGTCCAAAGGGTCGATAACTTGCCCACTTACCACATGTCTCAGAAATCGACCGCTGTCCAAAGGGTCGATAACTTGCCCACTTACCACATGTCTCAGAAATCGACTGCTGTCCAAAGGGTCGATAAATTGCCCACTTACCACATGTCTCAGAAATCGACTGCTGTCCAAAGGGTCGATAACTTGCCCACTTACCACATGTCTCAGAAATCGATCGCTGTCCAAAGGGTCGATAACTTGCCCACTTACCACATGTGTCCCAAATGAATGGGGGACCCAATGAATGGGTGTCCAAAGGGTCGATAACTTGCCCACTCACCACATGTCTCAGAAATCAATCGCTGTCCAAAGGGTCGATAACTTGCCCACTTACCACATGTGTCCAAACTGAATGGGTACCCCTAGGGCCACCAAATGAATGGGTGTCCAAAGGGTCGATAACTTGCCCACTTACCACATGTGTCCAAAGGGTCGATAACTTGCCCACTTACCACATGTGTCCAAAGGGTCGATAACTTGCCCACTTACCACATGTGTCCAAACTGAATGGGTACCCCAAGGGCCACCAAATGAATGGGTGTCCAAAGGGTCGATAACTTGCCCACTTACCACATGTGTCCAAAGGGTCGATAACTTGCCCACTTACCACATGTGTCCAAAGGGTCGATAACTTGCCCACTTACCACATGTGTCCAAACTGAATGGGTACCCCAAGGGCCACCAAATGAATGGGTGTCCAAAGGGTCGATAACTTGCCCACTTACCACATGTGTCCAAAGGGTCGATAACTTGCCCACTTACCACATGTGTCCAAAGGGTCGATAACTTGCCCACTTACCACATATGTCCAAAGGGTCGATAACTTGCCCACTTACCACATGTGTCCAAACTGAATGGGTACCCCAAGGGCCACCAAATGAATGGGTGTCCAAAGGGTCGATAACTTGCCCACTTACCACATGTGTCCAAAGGGTCGATAACTTGCCCACTTACCACATGTCTCAGAAATCGACTGCTGTCCAAAGGGTCGATAACTTGCCCACTTACCACATGTGTCCAAACTGAATGGGTACCCCAAGGGCCACCAAATGAATGGGTGTCCAAAGGGTCAATAACTTGCCCACTTACCACATGTGTTCAAAATGAATGGGTGTCCAAAGGGTCGATAACTTGCCCACTTACCACATGTCTCAGAAATCGACCGCTGTCCAAAGGGTCGATAACTTGCCCACTTACCACATGTCTCAGAAATCGACCGCTGTCCAAAGGGTCGATAACTTGCCCACTTACCACATGTCTCAGAAATTGATCGCTGTCCAAAGGGTCGATAACTTGCCCACTTACCTCATGTGTCCCAAATGAATGGGGGACCAAATGAATGGGTGTCCAAAGGGTCGATAACTTGCCCACTTACCACATGTCTCAAAAATTGAGCGGTGTCCAAAGGGTCGATAACTTGCCCACTTACCACATGTGTTCAAAATGAATGGGTGTCCAAAGGGCCACCAAATGAATGGGTGTCCAAAGGGTCGATAACTTGCCCACTTACCACATGTGTCCAAACTGAATGGGTACCCCAAGGGCCACCAAATGAATGGGTGTCCAAAGGGTCGATAACTTGCCCACTTACCACATGTGTTCAAAATGAATGGGTGTCCAAAGGGTCGATAACTTGCCCACTTACCACATGTCTCAGAAATCGACCGCTGTCCAAAGGGTCGATAACTTGCCCACTTACCACATGTCTCAGAAATCGACCGCTGTCCAAAGGGTCGATAACTTGCCCACTTACCACATGTCTCAGAAATCGATCGCTGTCCAAAGGGTCGATAAGTTGCCCACTTACCACATGTGTCCCAAATGAATGGGGGACCAAATGAATGGGTGTCCAAAGGGTCGATAACTTGTCCACTTACCACATGTCTCAGAAATCGATCGCTGTCCAAAGGGTCGATAACTTGCCCACATACCACATGTGTCCCAAATGAATGGGGGACCCAATGAATGGGTGTCCAAAGGGTCGATAACTTGCCCACTCACCACATGTCTCAGAAATCGATCGCTGTCCAAAGGGTCGATAACTTGCCCACTTACCACATGTGTTCAAAATGAATGGGTGTCCAAAGGGCCACCAAATGAATGGGTGTCCAAAGGGTCGATAACTTGCCCACTTACCACATGTGTCCAAAGGGTCGATAACTTGCCCACTTACCACATGTGTCCAAACTGAATGGGTACCCCAAGGGCCACCAAATGAATGGGTGTCCAAAGGGTCGATAACTTGCCCACTTACCACATGTGTCCAAAGGGTCGATAACTTGCCCACTTACCACATGTGTCCAAAGGGTCGATAACTTGCCCACTTACCACATGTGTCCAAACTGAATGGGTACCCCAAGGGCCACCAAATGAATGGGTGTCCAAAGGGTCGATAACTTGCCCACTTACCACATGTGTCCAAAGGGTCGATAACTTGCCCACTTACCACATGTGTCCAAAGGGTCGATAACTTGCCCACTTACCACATATGTCCAAAGGGTCGATAACTTGCCCACTTACCACATGTGTCCAAACTGAATGGGTACCCCAAGGGCCACCAAATGAATGGGTGTCCAAAGGGTCGATAACTTGCCCACTTACCACATGTGTCCAAAGGGTCGATAACTTGCCCACTTACCACATGTCTCAGAAATCGACTGCTGTCCAAAGGGTCGATAACTTGCCCACTTACCACATGTGTCCAAACTGAATGGGTACCCCAAGGGCCACCAAATGAATGGGTGTCCAAAGGGTCAATAACTTGCCCACTTACCACATGTGTTCAAAATGAATGGGTGTCCAAAGGGTCGATAACTTGCCCACTTACCACATGTCTCAGAAATCAACTGCTGTCCAAAAGGTCGATAACTTGCCCACTTACCACATGTCTCAGAAATCGATCACTGTCCAAAGGGTCGATAACTTGCCCACTTACCACATGTGTCCCAAATGAATGGGGGACCAAATGAATGGGTGTCCAAAGGGTCGATAACTTGCCCACTTACCACATGTCTCAAAAATTGAGCGGTGTCCAAAGGGTCGATAACTTGCCCACTTACCACATGTGTCCAAAGGGTCGATAACTTGCCCACTTACCACATGTGTCCAAAGGGTTGATAACTTGCCCACTTACCACATGTCTCAGAAATCGACCGCTGTCCAAAGGGTCGATAACTTGCCCACTTACCACATGTCTCAGAAATCGACTGCTGTCCAAAGGGTCGATAACTTGCCCACTTACCACATGTCTCAGAAATCGATCACTGTCCAAAGGGTTGATAACTTGCCCACTTACCACATGTGTCCCAAATGAATGGGGGACCAAATGAATGGGTGTCCAAAGGGTCGATAACTTGCCCACTTACCACATGTCTCTAAAATTGAGCGGTGTCCAAAGGGTCGATAACTTGCCCACTTACCACATGTGTCCAAAGGGTCGATAACTTGCCCACTTACCACATGTCTCAGAAATCGACCGCTGTCCAAAGGGTCGATAACTTGCCCACTTACCACATGTGTCCAAACTGAATGGGTACCCCTAGGGCCACCAAATGAATGGGTGTCCAAAGGGTCGATAACTTGCCCACTTACCACATGTGTCCAAAGGGTCGATAACTTGCCCACTTACCACATGTGTCCAAAGGGTCGATAACTTGCCCACTTACCACATGTCTCAGAAATCGACCGCTGTCCAAAGGGTCGATAACTTGCCCACTTACCACATGTCTCAGAAATCGACTGCTGTCCAAAGGGTCGATAACTTGCCCACTTACCACATGTCTCAGAAATCGATCACTGTCCAAAGGGTCGATAACTTGCCCACTTACCACATGTGTCCCAAATGAATGGGGGACCAAATGAATGGGTGTCCAAAGGGTCGATAACTTGCCCACTTACCACATGTCTCAAAAATTGAGCGGTGTCCAAAGGGTCGATAACTTGCCCACTTACCACATGTGTCCAAAGGGTCGATAACTTGCCCACTTACCACATGTCTCAGAAATCGACCGCTGTCCAAAGGGTCGATAACTTGCCCACTTACCACATGTCTCAGAAATCGACCGCTGTCCAAAGGGTCGATAACTTGCCCACTTACCACATGTCTCAGAAATCAACTGCTGTCCAAAGGGTCGATAACTTGCCCACTTACCACATGTCTCAGAAATCGATCACTGTCCAAAGGGTCGATAACTTGCCCACTTACCACATGTGTCCCAAATGAATGGGGGACCAAATGAATGGGTGTCCAAAGGGTCGATAACTTGCCCACTTACCACATGTCTCAAAAATTGAGCGGTGTCCAAAGGGTCGATAACTTGCCCACTTACCACATGTGTCCAAACTGAATGGGTACCCCAAGGGCCACCAAATGAATGGGTGTCCAAAGGGTCGATAACTTGCCCACTTACCACATGTGTCCAAACTGAATGGGTACCCCAAGGGCCACCAAATGAATGGGTGTCCAAAGGGTCGATAACTTGCCCACTTACCACATGTGTCCAAAGGGTCGATAACTTGCCCACTTACCACATGTGTCCAAAGGGTCGATAACTTGCCCACTTACCACATGTGTCCAAAGGGTCGATAACTTGCCCACTTACCACATGTGTCCAAACTGAATGGGTACCCCAAGGGCCACCAAATGAATGGGTGTCCAAAGGGTCAATAACTTGCCCACTTACCACATGTGTCCAAAGGGTCGATAACTTGCCCACTTACCACATGTGTCCAAACTGAATGGGTACGCCTAGGGCCACCAAATGAATGGGTGTCCAAAGGGTCGATAACTTGCCCACTTACCACATGTGTCCAAAGGGTCGATAACTTGCCCACTTACCACATGTGTCCAAAGGGTCGATAACTTGCCCACTTACCACATGTCTCAGAAATCGACCGCTGTCCAAAGGGTCGATAACTTGCCCACTTACCACATGTCTCAGAAATCGACTGCTGTCCAAAGGGTCGATAACTTGCCCACTTACCACATGTCTCAGAAATCGACTGCTGTCCAAAGGGTCGATAACTTGCCCACTTACCACATGTCTCAGAAATCGATCGCTGTCCAAAGGGTCGATAACTTGCCCACTTACCACATGTGTCCCAAATGAATGGGGGACCCAATGAATGGGTGTCCAAAGGGTCGATAACTTGCCCACTCACCACATGTCTCAGAAATCGATCGCTGTCCAAAGGGTCGATAACTTGCCCACTTACCACATGTGTTCAAAATGAATGGGTGTCCAAAGGGCCACCAAATGAATGGGTGTCCAAAGGGTCGATAACTTGCCCACTTACCACATGTGTCCAAAGGGTCGATAACTTGCCCACTTACCACATGTGTCCAAACTGAATGGGTACCCCAAGGGCCACCAAATGAATGGGTGTCCAAAGGGTCGATAACTTGCCCACTTACCACATGTGTCCAAAGGGTCGATAACTTGCCCACTTACCACATGTGTCCAAAGGGTCGATAACTTGCCCACTTACCACATGTGTCCAAACTGAATGGGTACCCCAAGGGCCACCAAATGAATGGGTGTCCAAAGGGTCGATAACTTGCCCACTTACCACATGTGTCCAAAGGGTCGATAACTTGCCCACTTACCACATGTGTCCAAAGGGTCGATAACTTGCCCACTTACCACATGTGTCCAAAGGGTCGATAACTTGCCCACTTACCACATATGTCCAAAGGGTCGATAACTTGCCCACTTACCACATGTGTCCAAACTGAATGGGTACCCCAAGGGCCACCAAATGAATGGGTGTCCAAAGGGTCGATAACTTGCCCACTTACCACATGTGTCCAAAGGGTCGATAACTTGCCCACTTACCACATGTCTCAGAAATCGACTGCTGTCCAAAGGGTCGATAACTTGCCCACTTACCACATGTGTCCAAACTGAATGGGTACCCCAAGGGCCACCAAATGAATGGGTGTCCAAAGGGTCAATAACTTGCCCACTTACCACATGTGTTCAAAATGAATGGGTGTCCAAAGGGTCGATAACTTGCCCACTTACCACATGTCTCAGAAATCGACCGCTGTCCAAAGGGTCGATAACTTGCCCACTTACCACATGTCTCAGAAATCGACCGCTGTCCAAAGGGTCGATAACTTGCCCACTTACCACATGTCTCAGAAATTGATCGCTGTCCAAAGGGTCGATAACTTGCCCACTTACCTCATGTGTCCCAAATGAATGGGGGACCAAATGAATGGGTGTCCAAAGGGTCGATAACTTGCCCACTTACCACATGTCTCAAAAATTGAGCGGTGTCCAAAGGGTCGATAACTTGCCCACTTACCACATGTGTTCAAAATGAATGGGTGTCCAAAGGGCCACCAAATGAATGGGTGTCCAAAGGGTCGATAACTTGCCCACTTACCACATGTGTCCAAACTGAATGGGTACCCCAAGGGCCACCAAATGAATGGGTGTCCAAAGGGTCGATAACTTGCCCACTTACCACATGTGTTCAAAATGAATGGGTGTCCAAAGGGTCGATAACTTGCCCACTTACCACATGTCTCAGAAATCGACCGCTGTCCAAAGGGTCGATAACTTGCCCACTTACCACATGTCTCAGAAATCGACCGCTGTCCAAAGGGTCGATAACTTGCCCACTTACCACATGTCTCAGAAATCGATCGCTGTCCAAAGGGTCGATAAGTTGCCCACTTACCACATGTGTCCCAAATGAATGGGGGACCAAATGAATGGGTGTCCAAAGGGTCGATAACTTGTCCACTTACCACATGTCTCAGAAATCGATCGCTGTCCAAAGGGTCGATAACTTGCCCACATACCACATGTGTCCCAAATGAATGGGGGACCCAATGAATGGGTGTCCAAAGGGTCGATAACTTGCCCACTCACCACATGTCTCAGAAATCGATCGCTGTCCAAAGGGTCGATAACTTGCCCACTTACCACATGTGTCCAAACTGAATGGGTACCCCAAGGGCCACCAAATGAATGGGTGTCCAAAGGGTCGATAACTTGCCCACTTACCACATGTGTCCAAAGGGTCGATAACTTGCCCACTTACCACATGTGTCCAAACTGAATGGGTACCCCAAGGGCCACCAAATGAATGGGTGTCCAAAGGGTCGATAACTTGCCCACTTACCACATGTGTCCAAAGGGTCGATAACTTGCCCACTTACCACATGTGTCCAAAGGGTCGATAACTTGCCCACTTACCACATATGTCCAAAGGGTCGATAACTTGCCCACTTACCACATGTGTCCAAACTGAATGGGTACCCCAAGGGCCACCAAATGAATGGGTGTCCAAAGGGTCGATAACTTGCCCACTTACCACATGTGTCCAAAGGGTCGATAACTTGCCCACTTACCACATGTCTCAGAAATCGACTGCTGTCCAAAGGGTCGATAACTTGCCCACTTACCACATGTGTCCAAACTGAATGGGTACCCCAAGGGCCACCAAATGAATGGGTGTCCAAAGGGTCAATAACTTGCCCACTTACCACATGTGTTCAAAATGAATGGGTGTCCAAAGGGTCGATAACTTGCCCACTTACCACATGTCTCAGAAATCAACTGCTGTCCAAAAGGTCGATAACTTGCCCACTTACCACATGTCTCAGAAATCGATCACTGTCCAAAGGGTCGATAACTTGCCCACTTACCACATGTGTCCCAAATGAATGGGGGACCAAATGAATGGGTGTCCAAAGGGTCGATAACTTGCCCACTTACCACATGTCTCAAAAATTGAGCGGTGTCCAAAGGGTCGATAACTTGCCCACTTACCACATGTGTCCAAAGGGTCGATAACTTGCCCACTTACCACATGTGTCCAAAGGGTTGATAACTTGCCCACTTACCACATGTCTCAGAAATCGACCGCTGTCCAAAGGGTCGATAACTTGCCCACTTACCACATGTCTCAGAAATCGACTGCTGTCCAAAGGGTCGATAACTTGCCCACTTACCACATGTCTCAGAAATCGATCACTGTCCAAAGGGTTGATAACTTGCCCACTTACCACATGTGTCCCAAATGAATGGGGGACCAAATGAATGGGTGTCCAAAGGGTCGATAACTTGCCCACTTACCACATGTCTCTAAAATTGAGCGGTGTCCAAAGGGTCGATAACTTGCCCACTTACCACATGTGTCCAAAGGGTCGATAACTTGCCCACTTACCACATGTCTCAGAAATCGACCGCTGTCCAAAGGGTCGATAACTTGCCCACTTACCACATGTGTCCAAACTGAATGGGTACCCCTAGGGCCACCAAATGAATGGGTGTCCAAAGGGTCGATAACTTGCCCACTTACCACATGTGTCCAAAGGGTCGATAACTTGCCCACTTACCACATGTGTCCAAAGGGTCGATAACTTGCCCACTTACCACATGTCTCAGAAATCGACCGCTGTCCAAAGGGTCGATAACTTGCCCACTTACCACATGTCTCAGAAATCGACTGCTGTCCAAAGGGTCGATAACTTGCCCACTTACCACATGTCTCAGAAATCGATCACTGTCCAAAGGGTCGATAACTTGCCCACTTACCACATGTGTCCCAAATGAATGGGGGACCAAATGAATGGGTGTCCAAAGGGTCGATAACTTGCCCACTTACCACATGTCTCAAAAATTGAGCGGTGTCCAAAGGGTCGATAACTTGCCCACTTACCACATGTGTCCAAAGGGTCGATAACTTGCCCACTTACCACATGTCTCAGAAATCGACCGCTGTCCAAAGGGTCGATAACTTGCCCACTTACCACATGTCTCAGAAATCGACCGCTGTCCAAAGGGTCGATAACTTGCCCACTTACCACATGTCTCAGAAATCAACTGCTGTCCAAAGGGTCGATAACTTGCCCACTTACCACATGTCTCAGAAATCGATCACTGTCCAAAGGGTCGATAACTTGCCCACTTACCACATGTGTCCCAAATGAATGGGGGACCAAATGAATGGGTGTCCAAAGGGTCGATAACTTGCCCACTTACCACATGTCTCAAAAATTGAGCGGTGTCCAAAGGGTCGATAACTTGCCCACTTACCACATGTGTCCAAACTGAATGGGTACCCCAAGGGCCACCAAATGAATGGGTGTCCAAAGGGTCGATAACTTGCCCACTTACCACATGTGTCCAAACTGAATGGGTACCCCAAGGGCCACCAAATGAATGGGTGTCCAAAGGGTCGATAACTTGCCCACTTACCACATGTGTCCAAAGGGTCGATAACTTGCCCACTTACCACATGTGTCCAAAGGGTCGATAACTTGCCCACTTACCACATGTGTCCAAAGGGTCGATAACTTGCCCACTTACCACATGTGTCCAAACTGAATGGGTACCCCAAGGGCCACCAAATGAATGGGTGTCCAAAGGGTCAATAACTTGCCCACTTACCACATGTGTCCAAAGGGTCGATAACTTGCCCACTTACCACATGTGTCCAAACTGAATGGGTACGCCTAGGGCCACCAAATGAATGGGTGTCCAAAGGGTCGATAACTTGCCCACTTACCACATGTGTCCAAAGGGTCGATAACTTGCCCACTTACCACATGTGTCCAAAGGGTCGATAACTTGCCCACTTACCACATGTCTCAGAAATCGACCGCTGTCCAAAGGGTCGATAACTTGCCCACTTACCACATGTCTCAGAAATCGACTGCTGTCCAAAGGGTCGATAACTTGCCCACTTACCACATGTCTCAGAAATCGACTGCTGTCCAAAGGGTCGATAACTTGCCCACTTACCACATGTCTCAGAAATCGATCGCTGTCCAAAGGGTCGATAACTTGCCCACTTACCACATGTGTCCCAAATGAATGGGGGACCCAATGAATGGGTGTCCAAAGGGTCGATAACTTGCCCACTCACCACATGTCTCAGAAATCAATCGCTGTCCAAAGGGTCGATAACTTGCCCACTTACCACATGTGTTCAAAATGAATGGGTGTCCAAAGGGCCACCAAATGAATGGGTGTCCAAAGGGTCGATAACTTGCCCACTTACCACATGTGTCCAAAGGGTCGATAACTTGCCCACTTACCACATGTGTCCAAACTGAATGGGTACCCCAAGGGCCACCAAATGAATGGGTGTCCAAAGGGTCGATAACTTGCCCACTTACCACATGTGTCCAAAGGGTCGATAACTTGCCCACTTACCACATGTGTCCAAAGGGTCGATAACTTGCCCACTTACCACATGTGTCCAAAGGGTCGATAACTTGCCCACTTACCACATGTGTCCAAAGGGTCGATAACTTGCCCACTTACCACATGTGTCCAAACTGAATGGGTACCCCAAGGGCCACCAAATGAATGGGTGTCCAAAGGGTCGATAACTTGCCCACTTACCACATGTGTCCAAAGGGTCGATAACTTGCCCACTTACCACATGTGTCCAAAGGGTCGATAACTTGCCCACTTACCACATATGTCCAAAGGGTCGATAACTTGCCCACTTACCACATGTGTCCAAACTGAATGGGTACCCCAAGGGCCACCAAATGAATGGGTGTCCAAAGGGTCGATAACTTGCCCACTTACCACATGTGTCCAAAGGGTCGATAACTTGCCCACTTACCACATGTCTCAGAAATCGACTGCTGTCCAAAGGGTCGATAACTTGCCCACTTACCACATGTGTCCAAACTGAATGGGTACCCCAAGGGCCACCAAATGAATGGGTGTCCAAAGGGTCAATAACTTGCCCACTTACCACATGTGTTCAAAATGAATGGGTGTCCAAAGGGTCGATAACTTGCCCACTTACCACATGTCTCAGAAATCGACCGCTGTCCAAAGGGTCGATAACTTGCCCACTTACCACATGTCTCAGAAATCGACCGCTGTCCAAAGGGTCGATAACTTGCCCACTTACCACATGTCTCAGAAATTGATCGCTGTCCAAAGGGTCGATAACTTGCCCACTTACCTCATGTGTCCCAAATGAATGGGGGACCAAATGAATGGGTGTCCAAAGGGTCGATAACTTGCCCACTTACCACATGTCTCAAAAATTGAGCGGTGTCCAAAGGGTCGATAACTTGCCCACTTACCACATGTGTTCAAAATGAATGGGTGTCCAAAGGGCCACCAAATGAATGGGTGTCCAAAGGGTCGATAACTTGCCCACTTACCACATGTGTCCAAACTGAATGGGTACCCCAAGGGCCACCAAATGAATGGGTGTCCAAAGGGTCGATAACTTGCCCACTTACCACATGTGTTCAAAATGAATGGGTGTCCAAAGGGTCGATAACTTGCCCACTTACCACATGTCTCAGAAATCGACCGCTGTCCAAAGGGTCGATAACTTGCCCACTTACCACATGTCTCAGAAATCGACCGCTGTCCAAAGGGTCGATAACTTGCCCACTTACCACATGTCTCAGAAATCGATCGCTGTCCAAAGGGTCGATAAGTTGCCCACTTACCACATGTGTCCCAAATGAATGGGGGACCAAATGAATGGGTGTCCAAAGGGTCGATAACTTGTCCACTTACCACATGTCTCAGAAATCGATCGCTGTCCAAAGGGTCGATAACTTGCCCACATACCACATGTGTCCCAAATGAATGGGGGACCCAATGAATGGGTGTCCAAAGGGTCGATAACTTGCCCACTCACCACATGTCTCAGAAATCGATCGCTGTCCAAAGGGTCGATAACTTGCCCACTTACCACATGTGTTCAAAATGAATGGGTGTCCAAAGGGCCACCAAATGAATGGGTGTCCAAAGGGTCGATAACTTGCCCACTTACCACATGTGTCCAAAGGGTCGATAACTTGCCCACTTACCACATGTGTCCAAACTGAATGGGTACCCCAAGGGCCACCAAATGAATGGGTGTCCAAAGGGTCGATAACTTGCCCACTTACCACATGTGTCCAAAGGGTCGATAACTTGCCCACTTACCACATGTGTCCAAAGGGTCGATAACTTGCCCACTTACCACATGTGTCCAAAGGGTCGATAACTTGCCCACTTACCACATGTGTCCAAAGGGTCGATAACTTGCCCACTTACCACATGTCTCAGAAATCGACCGCTGTCCAAAGGGTCGATAACTTGCCCACTTACCACATGTCTCAGAAATCGACTGCTGTCCAAAGGGTCGATAACTTGCCCACTTACCACATGTCTCAGAAATCGACTGCTGTCCAAAGGGTCGATAACTTGCCCACTTACCACATGTCTCAGAAATCGATCGCTGTCCAAAGGGTCGATAACTTGCCCACTTACCACATGTGTCCCAAATGAATGGGGGACCCAATGAATGGGTGTCCAAAGGGTCGATAACTTGCCCACTTACCACATGTGTCCAAACTGAATGGGTACCCCAAGGGCCACCAAATGAATGGGTGTCCAAAGGGTCGATAACTTGCCCACTTACCACATGTGTCCAAAGGGTCGATAACTTGCCCACTTACCACATGTGTCCAAAGGGTCGATAACTTGCCCACTTACCACATGTGTCCAAAGGGTCGATAACTTGCCCACTTACCACATGTGTCCAAAGGGTCGATAACTTGCCCACTTACCACATGTGTCCAAACTGAATGGGTACCCCAAGGGCCACCAAATGAATGGGTGTCCAAAGGGTCGATAACTTGCCCACTTACCACATGTGTCCAAAGGGTCGATAACTTGCCCACTTACCACATGTGTCCAAAGGGTCGATAACTTGCCCACTTACCACATATGTCCAAAGGGTCGATAACTTGCCCACTTACCACATGTGTCCAAACTGAATGGGTACCCCAAGGGCCACCAAATGAATGGGTGTCCAAAGGGTCGATAACTTGCCCACTTACCACATGTGTCCAAAGGGTCGATAACTTGCCCACTTACCACATGTCTCAGAAATCGACTGCTGTCCAAAGGGTCGATAACTTGCCCACTTACCACATGTGTCCAAACTGAATGGGTACCCCAAGGGCCACCAAATGAATGGGTGTCCAAAGGGTCAATAACTTGCCCACTTACCACATGTGTTCAAAATGAATGGGTGTCCAAAGGGTCGATAACTTGCCCACTTACCACATGTCTCAGAAATCGACCGCTGTCCAAAGGGTCGATAACTTGCCCACTTACCACATGTCTCAGAAATCGACCGCTGTCCAAAGGGTCGATAACTTGCCCACTTACCACATGTCTCAGAAATTGATCGCTGTCCAAAGGGTCGATAACTTGCCCACTTACCTCATGTGTCCCAAATGAATGGGGGACCAAATGAATGGGTGTCCAAAGGGTCGATAACTTGCCCACTTACCACATGTCTCAAAAATTGAGCGGTGTCCAAAGGGTCGATAACTTGCCCACTTACCACATGTGTTCAAAATGAATGGGTGTCCAAAGGGCCACCAAATGAATGGGTGTCCAAAGGGTCGATAACTTGCCCACTTACCACATGTGTCCAAACTGAATGGGTACCCCAAGGGCCACCAAATGAATGGGTGTCCAAAGGGTCGATAACTTGCCCACTTACCACATGTGTTCAAAATGAATGGGTGTCCAAAGGGTCGATAACTTGCCCACTTACCACATGTCTCAGAAATCGACCGCTGTCCAAAGGGTCGATAACTTGCCCACTTACCACATGTCTCAGAAATCGACCGCTGTCCAAAGGGTCGATAACTTGCCCACTTACCACATGTCTCAGAAATCGATCGCTGTCCAAAGGGTCGATAAGTTGCCCACTTACCACATGTGTCCCAAATGAATGGGGGACCAAATGAATGGGTGTCCAAAGGGTCGATAACTTGTCCACTTACCACATGTCTCAGAAATCGATCGCTGTCCAAAGGGTCGATAACTTGCCCACATACCACATGTGTCCCAAATGAATGGGGGACCCAATGAATGGGTGTCCAAAGGGTCGATAACTTGCCCACTCACCACATGTCTCAGAAATCGATCGCTGTCCAAAGGGTCGATAACTTGCCCACTTACCACATGTGTTCAAAATGAATGGGTGTCCAAAGGGCCACCAAATGAATGGGTGTCCAAAGGGTCGATAACTTGCCCACTTACCACATGTGTCCAAAGGGTCGATAACTTGCCCACTTACCACATGTGTCCAAACTGAATGGGTACCCCAAGGGCCACCAAATGAATGGGTGTCCAAAGGGTCGATAACTTGCCCACTTACCACATGTGTCCAAAGGGTCGATAACTTGCCCACTTACCACATGTGTCCAAAGGGTCGATAACTTGCCCACTTACCACATGTGTCCAAAGGGTCGATAACTTGCCCACTTACCACATGTGTCCAAAGGGTCGATAACTTGCCCACTTACCACATGTCTCAGAAATCGACCGCTGTCCAAAGGGTCGATAACTTGCCCACTTACCACATGTCTCAGAAATCGACTGCTGTCCAAAGGGTCGATAACTTGCCCACTTACCACATGTCTCAGAAATCGACTGCTGTCCAAAGGGTCGATAACTTGCCCACTTACCACATGTCTCAGAAATCGATCGCTGTCCAAAGGGTCGATAACTTGCCCACTTACCACATGTGTCCCAAATGAATGGGGGACCCAATGAATGGGTGTCCAAAGGGTCGATAACTTGCCCACTCACCACATGTCTCAGAAATCGATCGCTGTCCAAAGGGTCGATAACTTGCCCACTTACCACATGTGTTCAAAATGAATGGGTGTCCAAAGGGCCACCAAATGAATGGGTGTCCAAAGGGTCGATAACTTGCCCACTTACCACATGTGTCCAAAGGGTCGATAACTTGCCCACTTACCACATGTGTCCAAACTGAATGGGTACCCCAAGGGCCACCAAATGAATGGGTGTCCAAAGGGTCGATAACTTGCCCACTTACCACATGTGTCCAAAGGGTCGATAACTTGCCCACTTACCACATGTGTCCAAAGGGTCGATAACTTGCCCACTTACCACATGTGTCCAAAGGGTCGATAACTTGCCCACTTACCACATGTGTCCAAAGGGTCGATAACTTGCCCACTTACCACATGTGTCCAAACTGAATGGGTACCCCAAGGGCCACCAAATGAATGGGTGTCCAAAGGGTCGATAACTTGCCCACTTACCACATGTGTCCAAAGGGTCGATAACTTGCCCACTTACCACATGTGTCCAAAGGGTCGATAACTTGCCCACTTACCACATATGTCCAAAGGGTCGATAACTTGCCCACTTACCACATGTGTCCAAACTGAATGGGTACCCCAAGGGCCACCAAATGAATGGGTGTCCAAAGGGTCGATAACTTGCCCACTTACCACATGTGTCCAAAGGGTCGATAACTTGCCCACTTACCACATGTCTCAGAAATCGACTGCTGTCCAAAGGGTCGATAACTTGCCCACTTACCACATGTGTCCAAACTGAATGGGTACCCCAAGGGCCACCAAATGAATGGGTGTCCAAAGGGTCAATAACTTGCCCACTTACCACATGTGTTCAAAATGAATGGGTGTCCAAAGGGTCGATAACTTGCCCACTTACCACATGTCTCAGAAATCGACCGCTGTCCAAAGGGTCGATAACTTGCCCACTTACCACATGTCTCAGAAATCGACCGCTGTCCAAAGGGTCGATAACTTGCCCACTTACCACATGTCTCAGAAATTGATTGCTGTCCAAAGGGTCGATAACTTGCCCACTTACCTCATGTGTCCCAAATGAATGGGGGACCAAATGAATGGGTGTCCAAAGGGTCGATAACTTGCCCACTTACCACATGTCTCAAAAATTGAGCGGTGTCCAAAGGGTCGATAACTTGCCCACTTACCACATGTGTTCAAAATGAATGGGTGTCCAAAGGGCCACCAAATGAATGGGTGTCCAAAGGGTCGATAACTTGCCCACTTACCACATGTGTCCAAACTGAATGGGTACCCCAAGGGCCACCAAATGAATGGGTGTCCAAAGGGTCGATAACTTGCCCACTTACCACATGTGTTCAAAATGAATGGGTGTCCAAAGGGTCGATAACTTGCCCACTTACCACATGTCTCAGAAATCGACCGCTGTCCAAAGGGTCGATAACTTGCCCACTTACCACATGTCTCAGAAATCGACCGCTGTCCAAAGGGTCGATAACTTGCCCACTTACCACATGTCTCAGAAATCGATCGCTGTCCAAAGGGTCGATAAGTTGCCCACTTACCACATGTGTCCCAAATGAATGGGGGACCAAATGAATGGGTGTCCAAAGGGTCGATAACTTGTCCACTTACCACATGTCTCAGAAATCGATCGCTGTCCAAAGGGTCGATAACTTGCCCACATACCACATGTGTCCCAAATGAATGGGGGACCCAATGAATGGGTGTCCAAAGGGTCGATAACTTGCCCACTCACCACATGTCTCAGAAATCGATCGCTGTCCAAAGGGTCGATAACTTGCCCACTTACCACATGTGTTCAAAATGAATGGGTGTCCAAAGGGCCACCAAATGAATGGGTGTCCAAAGGGTCGATAACTTGCCCACTTACCACATGTGTCCAAAGGGTCGATAACTTGCCCACTTACCACATGTGTCCAAACTGAATGGGTACCCCAAGGGCCACCAAATGAATGGGTGTCCAAAGGGTCGATAACTTGCCCACTTACCACATGTGTCCAAAGGGTCGATAACTTGCCCACTTACCACATGTGTCCAAAGGGTCGATAACTTGCCCACTTACCACATATGTCCAAAGGGTCGATAACTTGCCCACTTACCACATGTGTCCAAACTGAATGGGTACCCCAAGGGCCACCAAATGAATGGGTGTCCAAAGGGTCGATAACTTGCCCACTTACCACATGTGTCCAAAGGGTCGATAACTTGCCCACTTACCACATGTCTCAGAAATCGACTGCTGTCCAAAGGGTCGATAACTTGCCCACTTACCACATGTGTCCAAACTGAATGGGTACCCCAAGGGCCACCAAATGAATGGGTGTCCAAAGGGTCAATAACTTGCCCACTTACCACATGTGTTCAAAATGAATGGGTGTCCAAAGGGTCGATAACTTGCCCACTTACCACATGTCTCAGAAATCGACCGCTGTCCAAAGGGTCGATAACTTGCCCACTTACCACATGTCTCAGAAATCGACCGCTGTCCAAAGGGTCGATAACTTGCCCACTTACCACATGTCTCAGAAATTGATCGCTGTCCAAAGGGTCGATAACTTGCCCACTTACCTCATGTGTCCCAAATGAATGGGGGACCAAATGAATGGGTGTCCAAAGGGTCGATAACTTGCCCACTTACCACATGTCTCAAAAATTGAGCGGTGTCCAAAGGGTCGATAACTTGCCCACTTACCACATGTGTTCAAAATGAATGGGTGTCCAAAGGGCCACCAAATGAATGGGTGTCCAAAGGGTCGATAACTTGCCCACTTACCACATGTGTCCAAACTGAATGGGTACCCCAAGGGCCACCAAATGAATGGGTGTCCAAAGGGTCGATAACTTGCCCACTTACCACATGTGTTCAAAATGAATGGGTGTCCAAAGGGTCGATAACTTGCCCACTTACCACATGTCTCAGAAATCGACCGCTGTCCAAAGGGTCGATAACTTGCCCACTTACCACATGTCTCAGAAATCGACCGCTGTCCAAAGGGTCGATAACTTGCCCACTTACCACATGTCTCAGAAATCGATCGCTGTCCAAAGGGTCGATAAGTTGCCCACTTACCACATGTGTCCCAAATGAATGGGGGACCAAATGAATGGGTGTCCAAAGGGTCGATAACTTGTCCACTTACCACATGTCTCAGAAATCGATCGCTGTCCAAAGGGTCGATAACTTGCCCACATACCACATGTGTCCCAAATGAATGGGGGACCCAATGAATGGGTGTCCAAAGGGTCGATAACTTGCCCACTCACCACATGTCTCAGAAATCGATCGCTGTCCAAAGGGTCGATAACTTGCCCACTTACCACATGTGTTCAAAATGAATGGGTGTCCAAAGGGCCACCAAATGAATGGGTGTCCAAAGGGTCGATAACTTGCCCACTTACCACATGTGTCCAACGGGTCGATAACTTGCCCACTTACCACATGTGTCCAAACTGAATGGGTACCCCAAGGGCCACCAAATGAATGGGTGTCCAAAGGGTCGATAACTTGCCCACTTACCACATGTGTCCAAAGGGTCGATAACTTGCCCACTTACCACATGTGTCCAAAGGGTCGATAACTTGCCCACTTACCACATGTGTCCAAACTGAATGGGTACCCCAAGGGCCACCAAATGAATGGGTGTCCAAAGGGTCGATAACTTGCCCACTTACCACATGTGTCCAAAGGGTCGATAACTTGCCCACTTACCACATGTGTCCAAAGGGTCGATAACTTGCCCACTTACCACATATGTCCAAAGGGTCGATAACTTGCCCACTTACCACATGTGTCCAAACTGAATGGGTACCCCAAGGGCCACCAAATGAATGGGTGTCCAAAGGGTCGATAACTTGCCCACTTACCACATGTGTCCAAAGGGTCGATAACTTGCCCACTTACCACATGTGTCCAAACTGAATGGGTACCCCAAGGGCCACCAAATGAATGGGTGTCCAAAGGGTCAATAACTTGCCCACTTACCACATGTGTTCAAAATGAATGGGTGTCCAAAGGGTCGATAACTTGCCCACTTACCACATGTGTCCAAAGGGTCGATAACTTGCCCACTTACCACATGTCTCAGAAATCGACTGCTGTCCAAAGGGTCGATAACTTGCCCACTTACCACATGTGTCCAAACTGAATGGGTACCCCAAGGGCCACCAAATGAATGGGTGTCCAAAGGGTCAATAACTTGCCCACTTACCACATGTGTTCAAAATGAATGGGTGTCCAAAGGGTCGATAACTTGCCCACTTACCACATGTCTCAGAAATCGACCGCTGTCCAAAGGGTCGATAACTTGCCCACTTACCACATGTCTCAGAAATCGACCGCTGTCCAAAGGGTCGATAACTTGCCCACTTACCACATGTCTCAGAAATTGATCGCTGTCCAAAGGGTCGATAACTTGCCCACTTACCTCATGTGTCCCAAATGAATGGGGGACCAAATGAATGGGTGTCCAAAGGGTCGATAAATGTTAGGGTTATTGTTTTATTTTCATTGTAAAACTGTAAAGATGGAGGAAGCCACGAGGTTTTCCCATAGGAAAACTTCCCTTTGTCTTTAGTTTCATCGAAGGGGGTAGGGATCTATGTAAATACCTGGGACAACCTACTTTCACCGTGTGAATAAAAAGGCCGAGAGGTCTCGGGCGAGGGGTCTTTTGTTCGCAGCCGCTGGGCGAGCAGGGTCCCTCCTTACCGGTAAAGTATCGAAGTTTGTCTGCCTGATTCATTTTGTGTGCGTTTAATTATTTCTTACACAGTGTGTCGGGGAATGACCCCTACATAAGTTGGTCCTTCGAAGTGCCGGCGCTCAATATAACCGACGTCTCCGAGCCGCGGTGAGGAAGCTGAACGTGCACGCGCTCCGACGGAGCGGATCTAAAGTCCAGTGGAGCAACTTCTTCACTGGCCAGCCTTTCTCTTTCGGTTCGCCGACGGACGGTTTGACGAGCCCGAACAGCGATCCTACGCACGTTTTAAAGAAGGTAAGACAAACTTGTGTTAAAGTACTGCAGCTGCTTTAACCCGCGCTGGTCGCGCAAATAGTTACGCGCGTGCGGGTTCACGTGTATGGGTTACGCGCACGCCGGCCGTGTGCATGAATAGTTACGCGCGTGCGGGTTCACGTGTATGAGTTACGCGCACGCCGGCCGTGTGCATGAATAGTTACGCGCGTGCGGGTTCACGCGTATGAGTTACGCGCACGCCGGTCGTGGGCATGAAAAGTTACGCGCAAGAAGGAATCATTATTACAATGTTTACCTTAAAAATAAGTGAGATCTAGTCTGGCCAGAGGAGGAGGGAGAGAGAGAGAGCGAGAGAGCGAGAGAGCGGTTAGCCACGTGGGGAGTGTGTCTGTGTTTTGAATGCGTATTGCGTGAATGAAGTCTGAGCATTATTGGTCATCTGGCTGACGGTCCGTTAACGGCTGAAGATCATTTTGGATTGATATTGTTTTGGCTTATGAGGAATCTAGGTGGTTATCAATTGCATCGAAAACAATATTAGTTCTGAGCAAAAGCTCCGGTGAAAGGCTGAATTTGAGGCCTCATCTGGCTAGCTTGCTGTTCAGAATCTGAATATTGGTCCGTGAGAACTTTGTATTTTGATAAACCACACTCTGTATTTAGCATAATGGGGATTTGTAACGGGAAAAAGAAAAAAGAGCCTGTTGTTAGTGAGCAACAGATCCCAACAGGGGATAAAAAATATATGAAATATCGCTACCCAGATTCTTCTGAGAATGTAAACCCTTGGGAAGCAAATTATGGATTCACTGGTCATTTGAAAGTAGAACCATTGAGGGGGATGCATATCCATATGAGAGTCAGAACAGAAAATGAACCAGTGAAGGAGGAAGTTGAAGGTTTACACCAGTTGTGGATTAAAGAGGAGATAGAAAGAACACACAACATGTTAAAATTAAATGAGCAGAGTGGCAAAGCAGGAGTGGATTGTTGGTTGGTAAGAATTGATGCAGGAATGGAGAATGCAACAAAAGGAAAAGGTGAAGTATTTTGGCACGATTTGGATGGAGAGGTGGAAGAAGAACGCCAAAGAATAAGGAACAAGAAGGCAACCAGTAAGTATGGGAGAAAGAACAAGGTAAGTGAAGCCAAGTGTTGGAACTGTAACCGAAGAGGACATTTTGCAAGATCATGCCATAAAAAGAAAAAAGTGGAAAAAATGTTTAACAGTTTTCAAAATGATGGAGAATGTTTCAGAAGCAGACAAAGACACGCCGCATGGTGAATTGAAGATGGACGCTGCACAGAAACCTCATGCAGACAACAACTCCAAAATGGCGACCAGTTCTGCAGGCCTCGACTGGACATTCGTGCGAGGGGGGATATCTTTCCCTGTTGAAAATAGACATCTAGGAAGGTAGATTGTTTGTAAATAGATTATTCCTAGCAGAGAAGAAGGAAAAAGTGATGTTTTAGTAATTAAGGTACAAGAGGATGTTTAATGATGGAGGAGATTTAAGAAGGATTGAGAAGGTCGCTTGGATGGAGTGGAGAAGAACGTCAGGAGGAAGAAGCAGGAACTGGTGAGTATACGGAAAGTATTGAGAATGTGTGGAGGAACAGCTAAGTTGAGGAAAAGAAACCAGAATGTGGTAAGTGTTGGAAACGTAACATGTAAGAAATATGATGTGTAAAGATTGTTTTGAGCATTTCAGAAGAGACAAAGCATGGAGAAACGGCATGCTGAGACCACATGGCAGCTCCAAGATGGAGACCAGGACAACCACAAAATGGAGGCTTAAGCAGAAAAAGTCTTTGTGAATTCCAAATTAGCATGACAGAACCATCCATGTCTGTGCTGTGAGAGAGTAGCTAACTCTACGGCACAGTCATTGATGTGCAAATTCTTCTGGAGACACCTTTTTGTTTGAGAGAGACCGGCTGGTTGCAGACCCATGTCCATGGTTTGTGGAATGCATAGCCACAAAAGGTCTTCTGAAACAGAGGGTGAATCCATGGAGACACGTAGCAGGAGTTCAGAGTTTGTTGATAGATTAAAAACTAAAGTAATCTCAGGATCTAAATAAAATCTGAAATAATTGGTGATGATTCAACGGTGAACAGGTAATTGCACAAACACACGCACTGTAAAAAAGACTTTTGACTGTAAGACAGATCACAGCTATTGACGGAGTTTAAAGACTGACTTCAGACTGAAGGAAGATGAGACGACTAGAGACAGACTTGAATCAATTCAGATGTGAATTGGGGACTTGACATTTGTGAATATAACATGTAAATTTAATGCTTTTTCTACCATAGCAGGAGGATCCCGGACTGGACTGGGAGCAGATAATCTCTCAGTCAACATATGGGTTCTCAATAGGTCGTAACGTGAAATGAAGGAAAAGGTTCAAAGATTTTATCGTGTGTCAATAAAGAAATATGTTTTGTTCTGAGTTGCAAACGCCGATAGCAGCTCCAGGAACACCAGGAGAGACTGCTAAGCTGTGATGCAGAAACGACAGCCAACGGAAGCGCTGTACGGTCGAAGGAACATCTCAGACAAGTAACAGCAGAGGAGAAGCCTGACGGACTGGAGGCGATGAACCTTCCAGCCAACGCATGGCAACCTCAATAGGAGCATCTCAGACAAGCATAGGGTGAGAGGCACATGGAAACTCTTTTGAACTTATTTCATCCCAAATTGAGTGATGTATATAATATGTTGTGAATATGATGTAAGAGTAGGAATTATTTTGAGACATTGTATAAACCAAGTTAGACTAATGCTGATAGAATAGACTAGATTTACTAATGGAAGCAAGTTTGAACCATGGACTACGTTCATAGTTCAAACAGGAGGGATTGCACAGCAGTAATTAAATCAATAATTACTCTGGAAGAATAAAAATAATACAAAAAAAAATTTGTTTGCTGTATATATGTGTAGAATCACTAAATCCTGTTCCAGTAGCCATAATAACTAGTTATAACGGTGATGATTTTGTGAATCAGGTGGTAAGATGTGAAACAACACGCAGATCAGATGTCACTGTATATCAGAGCGCTAGGCTAGTGTAGAGAAGGAAGCCATGGATGCAGTACATCGATTTGGTGAAGAGGAAGCGTTGAGTGAAAAGATGAAGCACACTCTTTCTGAACGATGTCCAGAGAGCAAATGATCTGCCGAAGTTTTTCTTTGTCCCGACAGGAGGGCGAATCTACAGAGCGTGTTTGGTGTCGGCGTCTTCATGGAAACCATCGGGAAGCAGCAGACGGTCCGGACCGAGGAAGGGAGGACCACTCAGGGTCATGCTGACGACACCAACGAGACGTGAACATCCAGAGTTCTTCCTGAATCCATCCGTTGCACTGCAGGAGGAAACGGCTCTTGCCAAACTGATCCAGAGATGCAGACAGGAAGTCTGATCAGAGAGAGGTGGTGAGAGATTGAATCACACTCATTTTAAGATCCGTGAGGAAGAGACCCTCACAGTGTAACGCAGGACAAGAACACTGACAGTGAAGCTGAATCACTTTCAAGAAGATTTGCTGATGGACAAGGAACGACAACAACCAGACTGACCTAACACCAAGAACAGTTTGCATATTCCAAGTGTAATCTGTTTGAATGTTTGTCTAGAGATGTGTGACTAGAAGAACGTCATAAAGTAATCTATGCAGATTAGGAGAGTTTCATAGGAATAGTTAACCAACACCTGGTATCGTTATACTATATTAATTGCAGCTGTCAGTAATTTATGATTAAGTGGAGAAGCGTACGATGCAATTAGAATCCTAAAATAGATCAAATAACACTAATGAGCAGGATGTAGATTTAAATTCATAAACTAAATTTAACTAAACAATTGCTAATAGAAAGATAGGTTAACAATTATACTAAAATAGAAGTAATAAGTCTACAACAACGTAAAAGTGTCTAGGCATATGACTTTTGATAGCATTAGAGTAAGTAAAAGTAGCTAAATTCTAGTGACAAGTTTGAGTTAATAAGACAGTAAAAGATTGTTATGATTATCCATCCATAACATAATATAGACATTGTAGTAATTTAATTTAGAGTTCAGAATGTTCCAGATGTGTTAAAACTTTGGAGCAATAAAGATAAAATAATCATGTCACTGTTTTCAAATTACAGTATAGAAAAGATAGTGCTGGTAAAATATTAAAGTAATTCAAACTAGGAGAAATATCGGTAATGCGCTAACGTAGGATTTGTGAATAAAGGGTTTGACAGTGACATTTAGATTGTGGAAATGAATGTTGATTGTTTTTGTACTGATTTGATTTTATGTTTTTTCATGTTTGTTTTCCTTGTTGACGATGAATGAGATGTTTGACATTGTATTAGGAGGATTGTTAAAATGCCTGGATTGGGGGTCGTTAAGATAATCGCAGGTGCAGCTGGATTGTGGAAGGAATTTTCCCGTTTGAAAGATGTATGCTATATGAAGATGGAATCTGCAAACTACGGGTTTTTCGCCTTCCTCCCTGATTCAGGTCAGATCTTGAATGTAAGAACTCAGATCATGAATGTAATAACTCAGGTATTGATTTTGATTGTACTGATTCTTTTTTATCATTGTTTTCTGATAGTTTAGTTCTAGTATAGTGTTTGAAGCATGTTTAGTTAACACCGAATGTTTTGTAGTAACCATAGAGATAAGGATGTTACAGTATAAATATTAGGCCATGTGAAATGAAAATTCCAGGAGGGAAATGTTAGGGTTATTGTTTTATTTTCATTGTAAAACTGTAAAGATGGAGGAAGCCACGAGGTTTTCCCATAGGAAAACTTCCCTTTGTCTTTAGTTTCATCGAAGGGGGTAGGGATCTATGTAAATACCTGGGACAACCTACTTTCACCGTGTGAATAAAAAGGCCGAGAGGTCTCGGGCGAGGGGTCTTTTGTTCGCAGCCGCTGGGCGAGCAGGGTCCCTCCTTACCGGTAAAGTATCGAAGTTTGTCTGCCTGATTCATTTTGTGTGCGTTTAATTATTTCTTACACAGTGTGTCGGGGAATGACCCCTACAATAACTTGCCCACTTACCACATGTCTCAAAAATTGAGCGGTGTCCAAAGGGTCGATAACTTGCCCACTTACCACATGTGTTCAAAATGAATGGGTGTCCAAAGGGCCACCAAATGAATGGGTGTCCAAAGGGTCGATAACTTGCCCACTTACCACATGTGTCCAAACTGAATGGGTACCCCAAGGGCCACCAAATGAATGGGTGTCCAAAGGGTCGATAACTTGCCCACTTACCACATGTGTTCAAAATGAATGGGTGTCCAAAGGGTCGATAACTTGCCCACTTACCACATGTCTCAGAAATCGACCGCTGTCCAAAGGGTCGATAACTTGCCCACTTACCACATGTCTCAGAAATCGACCGCTGTCCAAAGGGTCGATAACTTGCCCACTTACCACATGTCTCAGAAATCGATCGCTGTCCAAAGGGTCGATAAGTTGCCCACTTACCACATGTGTCCCAAATGAATGGGGGACCAAATGAATGGGTGTCCAAAGGGTCGATAACTTGTCCACTTACCACATGTCTCAGAAATCGATCGCTGTCCAAAGGGTCGATAACTTGCCCACATACCACATGTGTCCCAAATGAATGGGGGACCCAATGAATGGGTGTCCAAAGGGTCGATAACTTGCCCACTCACCACATGTCTCAGAAATCGATCGCTGTCCAAAGGGTCGATAACTTGCCCACTTACCACATGTGTTCAAAATGAATGGGTGTCCAAAGGGCCACCAAATGAATGGGTGTCCAAAGGGTCGATAACTTGCCCACTTACCACATGTGTCCAAAGGGTCGATAACTTGCCCACTTACCACATGTGTCCAAACTGAATGGGTACCCCAAGGGCCACCAAATGAATGGGTGTCCAAAGGGTCGATAACTTGCCCACTTACCACATGTGTCCAAAGGGTCGATAACTTGCCCACTTACCACATGTGTCCAAAGGGTCGATAACTTGCCCACTTACCACATGTGTCCAAAGGGTCGATAACTTGCCCACTTACCACATGTGTCCAAAGGGTCGATAACTTGCCCACTTACCACATGTCTCAGAAATCGACCGCTGTCCAAAGGGTCGATAACTTGCCCACTTACCACATGTCTCAGAAATCGACTGCTGTCCAAAGGGTCGATAACTTGCCCACTTACCACATGTCTCAGAAATCGACTGCTGTCCAAAGGGTCGATAACTTGCCCACTTACCACATGTCTCAGAAATCGATCGCTGTCCAAAGGGTCGATAACTTGCCCACTTACCACATGTGTCCCAAATGAATGGGGGACCCAATGAATGGGTGTCCAAAGGGTCGATAACTTGCCCACTCACCACATGTCTCAGAAATCGATCGCTGTCCAAAGGGTCGATAACTTGCCCACTTACCACATGTGTTCAAAATGAATGGGTGTCCAAAGGGCCACCAAATGAATGGGTGTCCAAAGGGTCGATAACTTGCCCACTTACCACATGTGTCCAAAGGGTCGATAACTTGCCCACTTACCACATGTGTCCAAACTGAATGGGTACCCCAAGGGCCACCAAATGAATGGGTGTCCAAAGGGTCGATAACTTGCCCACTTACCACATGTGTCCAAAGGGTCGATAACTTGCCCACTTACCACATGTGTCCAAAGGGTCGATAACTTGCCCACTTACCACATGTGTCCAAAGGGTCGATAACTTGCCCACTTACCACATGTGTCCAAAGGGTCGATAACTTGCCCACTTACCACATGTGTCCAAACTGAATGGGTACCCCAAGGGCCACCAAATGAATGGGTGTCCAAAGGGTCGATAACTTGCCCACTTACCACATGTGTCCAAAGGGTCGATAACTTGCCCACTTACCACATGTGTCCAAAGGGTCGATAACTTGCCCACTTACCACATATGTCCAAAGGGTCGATAACTTGCCCACTTACCACATGTGTCCAAAGGGTCGATAACTTGCCCACTTACCACATGTGTCCAAACTGAATGGGTACCCCAAGGGCCACCAAATGAATGGGTGTCCAAAGGGTCGATAACTTGCCCACTTACCACATGTGTCCAAAGGGTCGATAACTTGCCCACTTACCACATGTGTCCAAAGGGTCGATAACTTGCCCACTTACCACATATGTCCAAAGGGTCGATAACTTGCCCACTTACCACATGTGTCCAAACTGAATGGGTACCCCAAGGGCCACCAAATGAATGGGTGTCCAAAGGGTCGATAACTTGCCCACTTACCACATGTGTCCAAAGGGTCGATAACTTGCCCACTTACCACATGTCTCAGAAATCGACTGCTGTCCAAAGGGTCGATAACTTGCCCACTTACCACATGTGTCCAAACTGAATGGGTACCCCAAGGGCCACCAAATGAATGGGTGTCCAAAGGGTCAATAACTTGCCCACTTACCACATGTGTTCAAAATGAATGGGTGTCCAAAGGGTCGATAACTTGCCCACTTACCACATGTCTCAGAAATCGACCGCTGTCCAAAGGGTCGATAACTTGCCCACTTACCACATGTCTCAGAAATCGACCGCTGTCCAAAGGGTCGATAACTTGCCCACTTACCACATGTCTCAGAAATTGATTGCTGTCCAAAGGGTCGATAACTTGCCCACTTACCTCATGTGTCCCAAATGAATGGGGGACCAAATGAATGGGTGTCCAAAGGGTCGATAACTTGCCCACTTACCACATGTCTCAAAAATTGAGCGGTGTCCAAAGGGTCGATAACTTGCCCACTTACCACATGTGTTCAAAATGAATGGGTGTCCAAAGGGCCACCAAATGAATGGGTGTCCAAAGGGTCGATAACTTGCCCACTTACCACATGTGTCCAAACTGAATGGGTACCCCAAGGGCCACCAAATGAATGGGTGTCCAAAGGGTCGATAACTTGCCCACTTACCACATGTGTTCAAAATGAATGGGTGTCCAAAGGGTCGATAACTTGCCCACTTACCACATGTCTCAGAAATCGACCGCTGTCCAAAGGGTCGATAACTTGCCCACTTACCACATGTCTCAGAAATCGACCGCTGTCCAAAGGGTCGATAACTTGCCCACTTACCACATGTCTCAGAAATCGATCGCTGTCCAAAGGGTCGATAAGTTGCCCACTTACCACATGTGTCCCAAATGAATGGGGGACCAAATGAATGGGTGTCCAAAGGGTCGATAACTTGTCCACTTACCACATGTCTCAGAAATCGATCGCTGTCCAAAGGGTCGATAACTTGCCCACATACCACATGTGTCCCAAATGAATGGGGGACCCAATGAATGGGTGTCCAAAGGGTCGATAACTTGCCCACTCACCACATGTCTCAGAAATCGATCGCTGTCCAAAGGGTCGATAACTTGCCCACTTACCACATGTGTTCAAAATGAATGGGTGTCCAAAGGGCCACCAAATGAATGGGTGTCCAAAGGGTCGATAACTTGCCCACTTACCACATGTGTCCAAAGGGTCGATAACTTGCCCACTTACCACATGTGTCCAAACTGAATGGGTACCCCAAGGGCCACCAAATGAATGGGTGTCCAAAGGGTCGATAACTTGCCCACTTACCACATGTGTCCAAAGGGTCGATAACTTGCCCACTTACCACATGTGTCCAAAGGGTCGATAACTTGCCCACTTACCACATATGTCCAAAGGGTCGATAACTTGCCCACTTACCACATGTGTCCAAACTGAATGGGTACCCCAAGGGCCACCAAATGAATGGGTGTCCAAAGGGTCGATAACTTGCCCACTTACCACATGTGTCCAAAGGGTCGATAACTTGCCCACTTACCACATGTCTCAGAAATCGACTGCTGTCCAAAGGGTCGATAACTTGCCCACTTACCACATGTGTCCAAACTGAATGGGTACCCCAAGGGCCACCAAATGAATGGGTGTCCAAAGGGTCAATAACTTGCCCACTTACCACATGTGTTCAAAATGAATGGGTGTCCAAAGGGTCGATAACTTGCCCACTTACCACATGTCTCAGAAATCGACCGCTGTCCAAAGGGTCGATAACTTGCCCACTTACCACATGTCTCAGAAATCGACCGCTGTCCAAAGGGTCGATAACTTGCCCACTTACCACATGTCTCAGAAATTGATCGCTGTCCAAAGGGTCGATAACTTGCCCACTTACCTCATGTGTCCCAAATGAATGGGGGACCAAATGAATGGGTGTCCAAAGGGTCGATAACTTGCCCACTTACCACATGTCTCAAAAATTGAGCGGTGTCCAAAGGGTCGATAACTTGCCCACTTACCACATGTGTTCAAAATGAATGGGTGTCCAAAGGGCCACCAAATGAATGGGTGTCCAAAGGGTCGATAACTTGCCCACTTACCACATGTGTCCAAACTGAATGGGTACCCCAAGGGCCACCAAATGAATGGGTGTCCAAAGGGTCGATAACTTGCCCACTTACCACATGTGTTCAAAATGAATGGGTGTCCAAAGGGTCGATAACTTGCCCACTTACCACATGTCTCAGAAATCGACCGCTGTCCAAAGGGTCGATAACTTGCCCACTTACCACATGTCTCAGAAATCGACCGCTGTCCAAAGGGTCGATAACTTGCCCACTTACCACATGTCTCAGAAATCGATCGCTGTCCAAAGGGTCGATAAGTTGCCCACTTACCACATGTGTCCCAAATGAATGGGGGACCAAATGAATGGGTGTCCAAAGGGTCGATAACTTGTCCACTTACCACATGTCTCAGAAATCGATCGCTGTCCAAAGGGTCGATAACTTGCCCACATACCACATGTGTCCCAAATGAATGGGGGACCCAATGAATGGGTGTCCAAAGGGTCGATAACTTGCCCACTCACCACATGTCTCAGAAATCGATCGCTGTCCAAAGGGTCGATAACTTGCCCACTTACCACATGTGTTCAAAATGAATGGGTGTCCAAAGGGCCACCAAATGAATGGGTGTCCAAAGGGTCGATAACTTGCCCACTTACCACATGTGTCCAACGGGTCGATAACTTGCCCACTTACCACATGTGTCCAAACTGAATGGGTACCCCAAGGGCCACCAAATGAATGGGTGTCCAAAGGGTCGATAACTTGCCCACTTACCACATGTGTCCAAAGGGTCGATAACTTGCCCACTTACCACATGTGTCCAAAGGGTCGATAACTTGCCCACTTACCACATGTGTCCAAACTGAATGGGTACCCCAAGGGCCACCAAATGAATGGGTGTCCAAAGGGTCGATAACTTGCCCACTTACCACATGTGTCCAAAGGGTCGATAACTTGCCCACTTACCACATGTGTCCAAAGGGTCGATAACTTGCCCACTTACCACATATGTCCAAAGGGTCGATAACTTGCCCACTTACCACATGTGTCCAAACTGAATGGGTACCCCAAGGGCCACCAAATGAATGGGTGTCCAAAGGGTCGATAACTTGCCCACTTACCACATGTGTCCAAAGGGTCGATAACTTGCCCACTTACCACATGTGTCCAAACTGAATGGGTACCCCAAGGGCCACCAAATGAATGGGTGTCCAAAGGGTCAATAACTTGCCCACTTACCACATGTGTTCAAAATGAATGGGTGTCCAAAGGGTCGATAACTTGCCCACTTACCACATGTCTCAGAAATCAACTGCTGTCCAAAAGGTCGATAACTTGCCCACTTACCACATGTGTCCCAAATGAATGGGGGACCAAATGAATGGGTGTCCAAAGGGTCGATAACTTGCCCACTTACCACATGTCTCAAAAATTGAGCGGTGTCCAAAGGGTCGATAACTTGCCCACTTACCACATGTGTCCAAAGGGTCGATAACTTGCCCACTTACCACATGTGTCCAAAGGGTTGATAACTTGCCCACTTACCACATGTCTCAGAAATCGACCGCTGTCCAAAGGGTCGATAACTTGCCCACTTACCACATGTCTCAGAAATCGACTGCTGTCCAAAGGGTCGATAACTTGCCCACTTACCACATGTCTCAGAAATCGATCACTGTCCAAAGGGTTGATAACTTGCCCACTTACCACATGTGTCCCAAATGAATGGGGGACCAAATGAATGGGTGTCCAAAGGGTCGATAACTTGCCCACTTACCACATGTCTCTAAAATTGAGCGGTGTCCAAAGGGTCGATAACTTGCCCACTTACCACATGTGTCCAAAGGGTCGATAACTTGCCCACTTACCACATGTCTCAGAAATCGACCGCTGTCCAAAGGGTCGATAACTTGCCCACTTACCACATGTGTCCAAACTGAATGGGTACCCCTAGGGCCACCAAATGAATGGGTGTCCAAAGGGTCGATAACTTGCCCACTTACCACATGTGTCCAAAGGGTCGATAACTTGCCCACTTACCACATGTGTCCAAAGGGTCGATAACTTGCCCACTTACCACATGTCTCAGAAATCGACCGCTGTCCAAAGGGTCGATAACTTGCCCACTTACCACATGTCTCAGAAATCGACCGCTGTCCAAAGGGTCGATAACTTGCCCACTTACCACATGTCTCAGAAATCGACCGCTGTCCAAAGGGTCGATAACTTGCCCACTTACCACATGTCTCAGAAATTGATCGCTGTCCAAAGGGTCGATAACTTGCCCACTTACCTCATGTGTCCCAAATGAATGGGGGACCAAATGAATGGGTGTCCAAAGGGTCGATAACTTGCCCACTTACCACATGTCTCAAAAATTGAGCGGTGTCCAAAGGGTCGATAACTTGCCCACTTACCACATGTGTTCAAAATGAATGGGTGTCCAAAGGGCCACCAAATGAATGGGTGTCCAAAGGGTCGATAACTTGCCCACTTACCACATGTGTCCAAACTGAATGGGTACCCCAAGGGCCACCAAATGAATGGGTGTCCAAAGGGTCGATAACTTGCCCACTTACCACATGTGTTCAAAATGAATGGGTGTCCAAAGGGTCGATAACTTGCCCACTTACCACATGTCTCAGAAATCGACCGCTGTCCAAAGGGTCGATAACTTGCCCACTTACCACATGTCTCAGAAATCGACCGCTGTCCAAAGGGTCGATAACTTGCCCACTTACCACATGTCTCAGAAATCGATCGCTGTCCAAAGGGTCGATAAGTTGCCCACTTACCACATGTGTCCCAAATGAATGGGGGACCAAATGAATGGGTGTCCAAAGGGTCGATAACTTGTCCACTTACCACATGTCTCAGAAATCGATCGCTGTCCAAAGGGTCGATAACTTGCCCACATACCACATGTGTCCCAAATGAATGGGGGACCCAATGAATGGGTGTCCAAAGGGTCGATAACTTGCCCACTCACCACATGTCTCAGAAATCGATCGCTGTCCAAAGGGTCGATAACTTGCCCACTTACCACATGTGTTCAAAATGAATGGGTGTCCAAAGGGCCACCAAATGAATGGGTGTCCAAAGGGTCGATAACTTGCCCACTTACCACATGTGTCCAACGGGTCGATAACTTGCCCACTTACCACATGTGTCCAAACTGAATGGGTACCCCAAGGGCCACCAAATGAATGGGTGTCCAAAGGGTCGATAACTTGCCCACTTACCACATGTGTCCAAAGGGTCGATAACTTGCCCACTTACCACATGTGTCCAAAGGGTCGATAACTTGCCCACTTACCACATGTGTCCAAACTGAATGGGTACCCCAAGGGCCACCAAATGAATGGGTGTCCAAAGGGTCGATAACTTGCCCACTTACCACATGTGTCCAAAGGGTCGATAACTTGCCCACTTACCACATGTGTCCAAAGGGTCGATAACTTGCCCACTTACCACATATGTCCAAAGGGTCGATAACTTGCCCACTTACCACATGTGTCCAAACTGAATGGGTACCCCAAGGGCCACCAAATGAATGGGTGTCCAAAGGGTCGATAACTTGCCCACTTACCACATGTGTCCAAAGGGTCGATAACTTGCCCACTTACCACATGTGTCCAAACTGAATGGGTACCCCAAGGGCCACCAAATGAATGGGTGTCCAAAGGGTCAATAACTTGCCCACTTACCACATGTGTTCAAAATGAATGGGTGTCCAAAGGGTCGATAACTTGCCCACTTACCACATGTCTCAGAAATCAACTGCTGTCCAAAAGGTCGATAACTTGCCCACTTACCACATGTGTCCCAAATGAATGGGGGACCAAATGAATGGGTGTCCAAAGGGTCGATAACTTGCCCACTTACCACATGTCTCAAAAATTGAGCGGTGTCCAAAGGGTCGATAACTTGCCCACTTACCACATGTGTCCAAAGGGTCGATAACTTGCCCACTTACCACATGTGTCCAAAGGGTTGATAACTTGCCCACTTACCACATGTCTCAGAAATCGACCGCTGTCCAAAGGGTCGATAACTTGCCCACTTACCACATGTCTCAGAAATCGACTGCTGTCCAAAGGGTCGATAACTTGCCCACTTACCACATGTCTCAGAAATCGATCACTGTCCAAAGGGTTGATAACTTGCCCACTTACCACATGTGTCCCAAATGAATGGGGGACCAAATGAATGGGTGTCCAAAGGGTCGATAACTTGCCCACTTACCACATGTCTCTAAAATTGAGCGGTGTCCAAAGGGTCGATAACTTGCCCACTTACCACATGTGTCCAAAGGGTCGATAACTTGCCCACTTACCACATGTCTCAGAAATCGACCGCTGTCCAAAGGGTCGATAACTTGCCCACTTACCACATGTGTCCAAACTGAATGGGTACCCCTAGGGCCACCAAATGAATGGGTGTCCAAAGGGTCGATAACTTGCCCACTTACCACATGTGTCCAAAGGGTCGATAACTTGCCCACTTACCACATGTGTCCAAAGGGTCGATAACTTGCCCACTTACCACATGTCTCAGAAATCGACCGCTGTCCAAAGGGTCGATAACTTGCCCACTTACCACATGTCTCAGAAATCGACTGCTGTCCAAAGGGTCGATAACTTGCCCACTTACCACATGTCTCAGAAATCGATCACTGTCCAAAGGGTCGATAACTTGCCCACTTACCACATGTGTCCCAAATGAATGGGGGACCAAATGAATGGGTGTCCAAAGGGTCGATAACTTGCCCACTTACCACATGTCTCAAAAATTGAGCGGTGTCCAAAGGGTCGATAACTTGCCCACTTACCACATGTGTCCAAAGGGTCGATAACTTGCCCACTTACCACATGTCTCAGAAATCGACCGCTGTCCAAAGGGTCGATAACTTGCCCACTTACCACATGTCTCAGAAATCGACCGCTGTCCAAAGGGTCGATAACTTGCCCACTTACCACATGTCTCAGAAATCAACTGCTGTCCAAAGGGTCGATAACTTGCCCACTTACCACATGTCTCAGAAATCGATCACTGTCCAAAGGGTCGATAACTTGCCCACTTACCACATGTGTCCCAAATGAATGGGGGACCAAATGAATGGGTGTCCAAAGGGTCGATAACTTGCCCACTTACCACATGTCTCAAAAATTGAGCGGTGTCCAAAGGGTCGATAACTTGCCCACTTACCACATGTGTCCAAACTGAATGGGTACCCCAAGGGCCACCAAATGAATGGGTGTCCAAAGGGTCGATAACTTGCCCACTTACCACATGTGTCCAAACTGAATGGGTACCCCAAGGGCCACCAAATGAATGGGTGTCCAAAGGGTCGATAACTTGCCCACTTACCACATGTGTCCAAAGGGTCGATAACTTGCCCACTTACCACATGTGTCCAAAGGGTCGATAACTTGCCCACTTACCACATGTGTCCAAAGGGTCGATAACTTGCCCACTTACCACATGTGTCCAAACTGAATGGGTACCCCAAGGGCCACCAAATGAATGGGTGTCCAAAGGGTCAATAACTTGCCCACTTACCACATGTGTCCAAAGGGTCGATAACTTGCCCACTTACCACATGTGTCCAAACTGAATGGGTACGCCTAGGGCCACCAAATGAATGGGTGTCCAAAGGGTCGATAACTTGCCCACTTACCACATGTGTCCAAAGGGTCGATAACTTGCCCACTTACCACATGTGTCCAAAGGGTCGATAACTTGCCCACTTACCACATGTCTCAGAAATCGACCGCTGTCCAAAGGGTCGATAACTTGCCCACTTACCACATGTCTCAGAAATCGACTGCTGTCCAAAGGGTCGATAACTTGCCCACTTACCACATGTCTCAGAAATCGACTGCTGTCCAAAGGGTCGATAACTTGCCCACTTACCACATGTCTCAGAAATCGATCGCTGTCCAAAGGGTCGATAACTTGCCCACTTACCACATGTCTCAGAAATCGATCGCTGTCCAAAGGGTCGATAACTTGCCCACTTACCACATGTGTCCCAAATGAATGGGGGACCCAATGAATGGGTGTCCAAAGGGTCGATAACTTGCCCACTCACCACATGTCTCAGAAATCGATCGCTGTCCAAAGGGTCGATAACTTGCCCACTTACCACATGTGTTCAAAATGAATGGGTGTCCAAAGGGCCACCAAATGAATGGGTGTCCAAAGGGTCGATAACTTGCCCACTTACCACATGTGTCCAAAGGGTCGATAACTTGCCCACTTACCACATGTGTCCAAAGGGTCGATAACTTGCCCACTTACCACATGTGTCCAAACTGAATGGGTACCCCAAGGGCCACCAAATGAATGGGTGTCCAAAGGGTCGATAACTTGCCCACTTACCACATGTGTCCAAAGGGTCGATAACTTGCCCACTTACCACATGTGTCCAAAGGGTCGATAACTTGCCCACTTACCACATATGTCCAAAGGGTCGATAACTTGCCCACTTACCACATGTGTCCAAACTGAATGGGTACCCCAAGGGCCACCAAATGAATGGGTGTCCAAAGGGTCGATAACTTGCCCACTTACCACATGTGTCCAAAGGGTCGATAACTTGCCCACTTACCACATGTCTCAGAAATCGACTGCTGTCCAAAGGGTCGATAACTTGCCCACTTACCACATGTGTCCAAACTGAATGGGTACCCCAAGGGCCACCAAATGAATGGGTGTCCAAAGGGTCAATAACTTGCCCACTTACCACATGTGTTCAAAATGAATGGGTGTCCAAAGGGTCGATAACTTGCCCACTTACCACATGTCTCAGAAATCGACCGCTGTCCAAAGGGTCGATAACTTGCCCACTTACCACATGTTTCAGAAATCGACCGCTGTCCAAAGGGTCGATAACTTGCCCACTTACCACATGTCTCAGAAATTGATCGCTGTCCAAAGGGTCGATAACTTGCCCACTTACCTCATGTGTCCCAAATGAATGGGGGACCAAATGAATGGGTGTCCAAAGGGTCGATAACTTGCCCACTTACCACATGTCTCAAAAATTGAGCGGTGTCCAAAGGGTCGATAACTTGCCCACTTACCACATGTGTTCAAAATGAATGGGTGTCCAAAGGGCCACCAAATGAATGGGTGTCCAAAGGGTCGATAACTTGCCCACTTACCACATGTGTCCAAACTGAATGGGTACCCCAAGGGCCACCAAATGAATGGGTGTCCAAAGGGTCGATAACTTGCCCACTTACCACATGTGTTCAAAATGAATGGGTGTCCAAAGGGTCGATAACTTGCCCACTTACCACATGTCTCAGAAATCGACCGCTGTCCAAAGGGTCGATAACTTGCCCACTTACCACATGTCTCAGAAATCGACCGCTGTCCAAAGGGTCGATAACTTGCCCACTTACCACATGTCTCAGAAATCGATCGCTGTCCAAAGGGTCGATAAGTTGCCCACTTACCACATGTGTCCCAAATGAATGGGGGACCAAATGAATGGGTGTCCAAAGGGTCGATAACTTGTCCACTTACCACATGTCTCAGAAATCGATCGCTGTCCAAAGGGTCGATAACTTGCCCACATACCACATGTGTCCCAAATGAATGGGGGACCCAATGAATGGGTGTCCAAAGGGTCGATAACTTGCCCACTCACCACATGTCTCAGAAATCGATCGCTGTCCAAAGGGTCGATAACTTGCCCACTTACCACATGTGTTCAAAATGAATGGGTGTCCAAAGGGCCACCAAATGAATGGGTGTCCAAAGGGTCGATAACTTGCCCACTTACCACATGTGTCCAAAGGGTCGATAACTTGCCCACTTACCACATGTGTCCAAACTGAATGGGTACCCCAAGGGCCACCAAATGAATGGGTGTCCAAAGGGTCGATAACTTGCCCACTTACCACATGTGTCCAAAGGGTCGATAACTTGCCCACTTACCACATGTGTCCAAAGGGTCGATAACTTGCCCACTTACCACATGTGTCCAAACTGAATGGGTACCCCAAGGGCCACCAAATGAATGGGTGTCCAAAGGGTCGATAACTTGCCCACTTACCACATGTGTCCAAAGGGTCGATAACTTGCCCACTTACCACATGTGTCCAAAGGGTCGATAACTTGCCCACTTACCACATATGTCCAAAGGGTCGATAACTTGCCCACTTACCACATGTGTCCAAACTGAATGGGTACCCCAAGGGCCACCAAATGAATGGGTGTCCAAAGGGTCGATAACTTGCCCACTTACCACATGTCTCAGAAATCGACTGCTGTCCAAAGGGTCGATAACTTGCCCACTTACCACATGTGTCCAAACTGAATGGGTACCCCAAGGGCCACCAAATGAATGGGTGTCCAAAGGGTCAATAACTTGCCCACTTACCACATGTGTTCAAAATGAATGGGTGTCCAAAGGGTCGATAACTTGCCCACTTACCACATGTCTCAGAAATCGACCGCTGTCCAAAGGGTCGATAACTTGCCCACTTACCACATGTCTCAGAAATCGACCGCTGTCCAAAGGGTCGATAACTTGCCCACTTACCACATGTCTCAGAAATTGATCGCTGTCCAAAGGGTCGATAACTTGCCCACTTACCTCATGTGTCCCAAATGAATGGGGGACCAAATGAATGGGTGTCCAAAGGGTCGATAACTTGCCCACTTACCACATGTCTCAAAAATTGAGCGGTGTCCAAAGGGTCGATAACTTGCCCACTTACCACATGTGTTCAAAATGAATGGGTGTCCAAAGGGCCACCAAATGAATGGGTGTCCAAAGGGTCGATAACTTGCCCACTTACCACATGTGTCCAAACTGAATGGGTACCCCAAGGGCCACCAAATGAATGGGTGTCCAAAGGGTCGATAACTTGCCCACTTACCACATGTGTTCAAAATGAATGGGTGTCCAAAGGGTCGATAACTTGCCCACTTACCACATGTCTCAGAAATCGACCGCTGTCCAAAGGGTCGATAACTTGCCCACTTACCACATGTCTCAGAAATTGACCGCTGTCCAAAGGGTCGATAACTTGCCCACTTACCACATGTCTCAGAAATCGATCGCTGTCCAAAGGGTCGATAAGTTGCCCACTTACCACATGTGTCCCAAATGAATGGGGGACCAAATGAATGGGTGTCCAAAGGGTCGATAACTTGTCCACTTACCACATGTCTCAGAAATCGATCGCTGTCCATAGGGTAGATAACTTGCCCACTTACCCCCAAGTGACCCCCCCACCAAGACCCATCGATTTGGGTATATGAGGTAAGTGGGCAAGATATTGACCTTTTGGACCGCCCCCCCAAGACCCATTTATTTGGGTATATGAGGTAAGTGGGCAAGATATTGACCTTCTGGACCAAGCCCCCCCCCCCCGAGTGACCCCCAACCAAGACCCATTGATTTGGCATATATGAGGTAAGTGGGCAAGATATTGACCTTTTGGACAAAGCCCCCCCCCCCCCCGAGTGACCCCCCAACCAAGACCCATTGATTTGACATATATGAGGTAAGTGGGCAAGATATTGACCTTTTGGACAAAGGCCCTCCCCCCGAGTGACCCCCCAACCAAGACCCATTGATTTGACATATATGAGGTAAGTGGGCAATATATTGACCTTTTGGACCAAGGCCCCCCCCCCCCCCCGAGTGACCCCCCAACCAAGACCCATTGATTTGGCATACATGAGGTAAGTGGACAGTTTACTTTACCTTTGTACAGCTTGGGACCCCCCCCGCAAAGATTCCGCCCATATGAGGTAAGTGGCCAGTTTAAGGACCATTTGTCCCCCCCCCCCATGAAAAAAGAGAAAAAGAGGTTTTGGTGCCACCTAGTGTATTTTTCCTGACAGCGCAATAGGGGTGTCATTTGCGTGCAGGATACATTGCAAATTGACTTCGAGAAGTCTGACGGAGGCTCAGGCAGCCCTTCGCCTCAAAACGGGTTCAATTGGCAACCTACGGCCATTCATTTTTTGTCCAAAACCCCCCTGGTGAGCTTACCAGGAGGAGAATCTGCATGACTTTTGATGCCAAGTTGAGCAACTCTAGTCTCACACCGGCAACACTGAAGGAACACTTTTTGAAGCTACATGGAGATGGGGAATTGTTATTGCTAAGAAACACTGGAACGTTTAATACCATTTGTTACAACATATCTTTGTGAGCAATCCTTTGAGGATGCTGGACATAAAAACGAAGAAAAGAAACAGACTTTGCTGGGAACATGACATGAGAGCGGCACCAAGGTGAAGTCATTCATATCTGAACTGGTCTCAAAGGCAACAGCAGAATCACACTGATTTGCTGGTATGTAATTTCTTGTTAGTTCATGCACTGTGTTTGTTTTGTTCTTTGAAGAACGTGATGTTCATGCACGGTTCATTTTGTGCACCATTAAAAAAATCATGTACATGTCTTAAATTTGAAAAAAATCACATTTTAGAATAGAATAGCACTTTATTGTCATTTCACACGGTGATGCAATTAAATTAAGCATTTTTAGTTTTTCACTAAAGAAGAGTTCGGTGAATGTGCATATGAAACTGTTGGGGTTCGGTACCTGCAACAAGGTTAAGAACCACTGATGTAACATCATCATTCGAGCGGGTCGGGACCTGGACGGACGTCAGGACCTGACGGAAACCTAGCAGACGGGGAGGGGCTAAGGGGCGGAGCGCAAACACAGACGGGAAGTGGCGTCCCTGCAAAATAATCTTACTATATAGGGTTGGGCTGTGGGGGGAAGGAGAAAACAAATGAACAAAAATAACGTAACTTGGCAAAGATTACATTTGTTTATAGCCCAACCTCAGAATTAAAATAGAGTCCTTTACTTCTGCTGTCAATTAATTCAGCCAGACACAACACTTAATAGAAAAGGAATGAATGAGCTTTTTTTTTTCAATGATAATTTACAAAATCTTTGACCCATTAATTTTACTAGGTTTTTGCTTTTTTGGTCGTTTGTTTTTACGAAGGTGGCGGAAAGGAATTCAGGAATGTATTACTGTTATTTCACTTGGTTATTTCTTGCTGCCGTGGTGGAGGTATTTGCTCTCCATGTGAAGAGCTGCTCCAGGACAAGCTGCTCCAGCTCGACGTGCCCGACTCCCTCTGCTGGTGGATCACCGACTTCCTGACGGAGCGGAGGCAGCATGTGCGGCTGGGGTCTACGGTCTCGGACACCCTGACTATCAGCACCGGATCCCCCCAGGGCTGTGTACTTTCCCCCTGGCTCTTCTCCCTGTACATCAACTGCTGCACCTCTGGCCATCAGTCCGTCAAACTGATTAAGTTTGCAGACAACACCACCCTCATCGGGCTCATCTCGGACGGTGATGAGTCGGCCTACAGGAGGGAGGTGGACCGGCTGGTGTCCTGGTGTCGCAGCAACAACCTGGAGCTGAACAGCCAGAAAACAGTGGAGATGATTGTCGACTTCAGGAAAGTCACAGCCCCACCGCCCCCCCTCGCCCTCACATACTCCCCTACCCCATCTCCATCGTGGACTCTTTCCACTTCCTGGGCACCACCATCACCCGGGACCTCAAGTGGGAGCCGACCATCAGCTCCCTCATCAAGAAGGCTCAGCAGAGGATGTACTTCCTGCGACAGCTGAGGAAACTCAATCTGCCAACCCAGATGTTGGTGCAGTTCTACACCTCCATCGTGGAGTGCGTCCTCACCTCCTCCATCACCGTGTGGTACGCTGGCGCCACCACCAGGGACAGACACAGAGTGCAGCGCAGTGTACGTGCTGCGGAGAAGGTGATCGGCTGCAAGCTGCCATCGCTCCAGGACCTGTATGTCTCCAGGACTCGGAGGCGTGCAGGTCGGATCACAGCCGACCCTTCTCACCCTGGACATGGATTCTTTGACCCTCTCCCCTCGGGCAGGAGGCTACGGTCCATCCGGACCAGAACCTCCCGCCACAAGAACAGCTTCTTTCCCTCAGCCGTAAGACTAATGAACACTTAATAATTCTGTCCCGGACTCCTGAATACAACTTGCACTTTTCCATTTGCACTGCGTGATGACGATAGTTTACTGCTGCTAGTACACATCTGTGTAACCACTCCGGCTGCTGTTGATGTTTGTACCTGTATGGTCTTTGTATTTTGTCCTTAATGTTAGATGTAGCACGACCTCACCGAGAAACGTTCCTAGTCTGTGAACCCTCACTGACAATGGCAATAAACCACTTCTGATTCTGATTCTGATTCTGACTCTGATTCTGAGGTATGTGCTCTCCATGTGAAATATCCAGACCTAAACAGCTGCAGCTGCAAACGTTAATCGACCTCCTGAGCTGCAGCTGTTTAGGGTCGCGGTACAAAGAACTCGTGGAGCATTTTATTTTGAAGGTGGGCTGCAGGAAGTGTTTGTTACATTGTAGTTTTTAACAGCTGGGCACGTCAGCGTGGATGGGCGGGGCGTATCGTACACTACGGTGCGATGTGGGTCAGTCTGGATGAAGTTTCTGGAGGAGCTGCAGCGGAGCGGAGTTCACGCCGACTGTCCGCTGCGCTCGGACGGATCCGCTCACCTGGACAGCTCACCTGGACAGCTCACCTTCTGCACCCGGGACCAGTCACCGGATTCATTTCACCTGTTCGGCCGCGGCGGCACCGTCGGCTCACCGGTTGATATTGGGGAGATGCAAAGAAGACCAGAGTGAGGTCCTGGGTCCGATAAAGCCGGGTCCCTCTGATTGGACCGACGGAATGTCTTCACCTCGCTGATGTCCGCACACTGACGCCGCAGAGACCCTGACGTCACACCGGACCCACTGATGGGGCAGATGTCTCTTTCCACAGAGGCGGATGCGGAGGCGGTGGAGCGGCTGCGCTCGGTGCGGGAGAGGCTGGAGGCCACCGGGTCCGGACTCGGTGAGCTGGAGTACCTGCGTCAGCGGCAGGAGGAGCTCGTCCGGACCGCTTTGGACCTGCAGCAGGAGCAGCAAAAGGAGTCTCACCTGAGCTCCGAGGAGAAGCTGCTGGAGGACAACATCCTTCTGCTTAGGAAACAGCTGGTAGGTCCTGACCTGTCTGTCGCATGACCTCTGACCCCCTGACTCAGGTGTGCAGGGTGACGTCACACGGATCAGGGTGTGTCGGATAGACCCCCCCCCCGGCTCACACAGGATTCTGGGTATTTTAATGATTCCAGTTGATATTTAACCAATGTGTGTGTCTTCAATTAAATGGGCCTGATATTCTGACATTACCTCACACGAACGCACACACACACACACACACACACATTGACACGCCTCCGTCTGCATTGTGTGTTTTTGTCAGAATAAGATCAGGATTTTCTCAGTGTGGGGTGAACGAGTGTTCAAATGTTAACCTGATGAGAACCTCTGACTGAGAGTAGAACCGTGTTTGTTCCAGAACCTGATGTTTGTGTTCGGGTCACATGACATTCAGCTGTCGTTTCTGTTGGCGTGAGAACGTGGGCCTGGAATTCCCGGAAAGGTTCTGCTTTTTAATTTCAAGGCCTTGGACTATCAGAACCCCGTCGGCGTGGAGATTTAAAGGTTCTACGTTCCTAACAATTGAACGGTACCGTTGTCGTTTCCTGCTGAATGTCGCTGGGCTTCAGTGTTTCAGTGTTTCTGCAGCGGTGTCGTATTTCGGACGGTTGAATCATGTTCTCCAGATGAGAAACCTGATCTCTGTCCGTTCTGTTTTTACTCGTCTTCCTCTTTGAGGACAGAGTCTGTTGTGTTTTTGGATGCTGTCTGTCCTGCAGATGCAGCTCTAAACCTGAATCTGGATCAGATTAGTTAATGCGGGGTCATGGTGGAAACGGGACCCGCGCTGTGACATCACTTCCTGCTGATCAAACGGGGTCCGGGTGGAGACGGGACACGCGCTGTGACGTCACTTCCTGCTGATCAAACGGGGTCCGGGTGGAGACGGGACACGCGTTGTGACATCACTTCCTGCTGATCAAACGGGGTCCGGGTGGAGACGGTCCCACGTCTGTTGCTTTAGTATGTCGTTGTGAGCAGCAAGAAGATTCTCTTCTACAGCAACGAGCAAGACAAGGAGCAGTCCATTCCCTACATGGTGCTAGATATAGAGTGAGTAGAGCAACTTGTCCACCTCTGCTGAGAAGACAGACGGGGACGGGTCTCACTGCGTCCTGTAGGAATGATGGTTTTGTCTTCACACAGCAAACTGTTCCACGTGAGGCCCGTCACCCAAACCGATGTGTACCGTGCCGACGCCAAAGAGATCCCGAGGATATTCCAGGTCTGCTTCCGTGATCTACTGTTGGAATCCTGACTCTTGCTGATCGTCTTTGTTTATTTGAGACACACAATTGTGTTGTCAATGTTCCAGATTCTTTATGCCAATGAGGGCGAGAGCAAAAAGGAGCAGGAGTTCCCCGTGGAGCCGCTGGCCTGTGGAGAGAAGTCCATCTACATCTGCCACAATGGCCACGAGTTGGTCCCCACGCTCTACCACTTCCCTGCTAGCTGCGAGGCCTGCACCAAGCCGCTGTGGAACATGTTCAAGCCCCCGCCTGCCCTGGAGTGCCGCCGCTGCCACATCAAGTGTCACAAAGACCACATGGAGAAGAAGGAGGACATCGTCGCGCCATGCAAAGGTGGGCCTGTCTATTAATTAACGGTGATTCATGACTAATGCGCTCTGGCTCTGCCCCCCCCCCAGTGAACTATGATGTGTCTACGGCCAAAAACCTCCTGCTGCTGGCCCTATCCCAGGAGGAGCAAAAGAAGTGGGTCAGTCGACTGGTCAAGAAGATCCCCAAGAAACCGCCCCCAGCAGAGCAGTTTGCACGCTGCTCGCCACGCACCTCCATGAAAGTCCAGCCCAGCCAGTCCACGAGGAGGCCCAGTCGCCCGCCCCCAACCAGCGAGAGCAGGTGGGGGCATTAAAGGCATCAAACAGTGATGACTGCAGCGCTGTTTGCTGAGCTGCCAACATTCAACGGCAAAATGTGTAAAACGTGTTATCGGGGATGCGTGTAGTTTATCTTCTGACCTACGGGGGGGGCTGAGTTCACCCAGGGGGGAGGTCGTGCACGTTTTGAACACAAAAGTAGTTCAGATGAAAGGAGCCCCCACCACGAAGAGCCCTTTGGGGCCGGTAATTCCCCTCGTTCTTTAGGAATGACTGAAATAATTGTCTCTCCATGAAAGGGGGGGCAGTTTTTCAGTTTATAATAATAATAATAATAATTCCAAATATAAAAAAAAAAAAAGATTTTTCTTTTCTTTCCTTTTTTTATCTTTTAATCTGGGATTGTTCAGGGGGGCGGGCCGTAGTTTGGGGACCACTGATATAAAGCGTAAACAGGGTGACAGGGGACACCACATTATTCCCCGTGAAGCATTACATTCCTAAATGTGTGTTTTGGTTTCCAACCACAAAGTGTCTTTGCTGCACCGAACGTTCAGACACGGTCCTGGTTGACTGCTTGCTATGGTGGTGGTGGCGGCCTGTGGCCATGCATGTTTGTTGGGGCTCCTGACCATCTAGTCTTGATGGTTAAAATATAAGCTTTGATGATGTCTGATGGTTTTTTTGTTGCCAGTGGAGCGAGGACTCGTTATAGGCTTGTCTTCGTGCATCTGACTTTGATCTAGAGCACATCTAACCCACAGAAGATGAGTAACGCTCCATTTGTGCTCTGACTTTGATCTAGAGCACATCTAACCCACAGAAGATGAGTAACGCTCCATTTGTGCTTGATCTCCTGTCATACGTGGAGTTCTGCACGCAGCTTTGCTATTTTCTGAGACAAAGCTAGCTTCTTTCTCTCTTCCTCCAGCTAACCCTGCCTGGGAGTGGCGTCCGGCGCCCGGCGCCGGGTTTCATGCTACACAGATCAGCATGCTGAGCTCCACGCCGTTCCAAAGTGGAGTTGTGTGACCCTTACCCACCCACCCAGCTTGGTCAGCCGTGGAGCTGGAGCAAGTCGTTCAGCTTCTACAGAACAGGAACCAACCCGACCAGGGCTTGCCAGAAGGGGAAACACTTACCTCAACAGCTTTTGGGGGTTCTTGTAGCCAAAAAGACATTCTTGTGTTTAATAATTGTGAACAATATGAAGGGTTTAAAGGGGAACACGACACTCAGAAGATGAGATTCCTGACCGTAATCCCAGAGGTCAGTCTCTGAAATGTTGTTGTAGCTTCTTGATAGCTTTCATGTGCAACTCCACACAGTCACTGAAACCCTGAATGAGGTACTGACGGACGAGCTGACCTCTAGATGAGACACCACGTGTCTCCATCAGACGTCCCAGGCACTCGTGCTTTGTGGTTGTTGGACTATGGAGGCCCACACAAGACATCCCGACATCTTCTGAGGGTTGTTGTTTATGAAGGGTTGCACTGCTCGGCTCCGCCCCCTCTTTGAATGTACATCTGGGACGTTCCAGAGGTGACACGGGAATTGTACTCATTGTGGTGTGTGGTGTGGTGGTACAGGACATAACATCCGTTCGAGAAGCACCCTGGCATGAGAGACTGACGTCCTATTTGTTGTTAGCGGATTAACGCCGCCAACTTTCGCAACTCTTTGGGGCGTTTCTCCTTTGGTTTGATAAGCTAACTATCGAATAGCTTTTAGCACCGCTAGCTAGCTAGCGATGGCTTCTCCGTCTGCCTCTCCGTTGTCCTGCTCAGTATGTCAAATGTTTAGCTTCTCCTCTGCTTCCTTTACTGACAGCGAAACGTGTAAGAGGTGTAGTCTATTTGCTATGTTGGAGACGAGGCTAAATGATTTAGAGACACGGTTCCGCACCATAGAAGCGAATCCAGTAGCTTCGATAGCTAGCCAGCCCTCCCTTAGCGGTGCGGACCGAGCCGCTAACCGTCTCCCAGCTGCTCCCGAGCAGCCGGGACACCAAGGCGGCTGGGTGACTGTTCGGAGGAAGCATAGTCCGAAGCCCGCTACGGTTCACCACCGCCCCGTTCACGTTTCTAATAGATTTTCCCCGCTCAGCAACACACCTGCTGAGGACAGTACTCTGGTGATTGGTGACTCCATTCTCAGAAACGTGAAGCTAGCGACTCCAGCGGCCATAGTGAGGTGTATCCCGGGGGCCAGAGCGGGCGACATTGAATCAAATTTGAAGTTGCTGGCGAAAGCTAAACGTAAATACCGTAAGATTGTAATCCACGTCGGCACTAATGACGTCCGGCTACGCCAGTCGGAGGTCACTAAAATTAATATTGAGTCATGTGTAGCTTTGCTAGGACTATGTCGGACTCCGTAGTTTTCTCTGGCCCCCTCCCCAATCTGACGAGTGACGATATGTTTAGCCGCATGTCGTCATTCAACCGCTGGCTGTCTAGGTGGTGTCCGGAAAACAACGTGGGCTTTGTAAATAACTGGCAGACATTCTGGGGAAAACCTGGTCTTATTAGGAGAGACGGTGTCCATCCTACGTTTGCTGGCGCAGCTCTCATTTCTAGCAATCTGACCGAGTTTGTTAGACAACCAAAACCCTGACAATCCAGAGTCGGGACCAGGAGTCAGAGATGTAGTCCTACACCCATCTCTGAGCGTCCTCTGGATCAGTCACCCACCCAGAACCCCATCCAGAACCCCACACAGAACCCCATAGAGATGGTGTCTATAGAGATGGTGTCTGTTCCCCGACACCCTAAGGTTGTTAAATTGTACAGGAGACGTGTTACTCCTGGAAACCTTATAAAAATAAAAACTGCTGCCACAGAAATTAATAATAGTAAAACCATTAAATGTGGACTTTTGAATATTCGCTCTTTGGCGTCAAAGGCATTTTTAATAAATGATCTGATCTCAGATCAGCATGTTGATATTTTCTCTTTGACTGAAACCTGGCTGGGTCCTGAAGATTATTTCAGTTTAAATGAAGCCACGCTATGTTAACTCTCACATTTCTCGAGACGCCGGCCGTGGAGGTGGAGTTGGAGCCATCTATAACTCTGAGCTCCAGATTAACACTAAACCTAAATTAAACTATACCTCCTTTGAGAGTCTTATTCTTAGTCTGTCACTCCCAACATGGAAATCAAGCCAGCCAGTCTTGATTGTTATAGTTTACCGCCCTCCAGGCCCATACTCTGAATTCATGTCAGAATTTTCAGAATTTTTAACAAGCTTAGTTCTGAAAGCAGAACAGATACTTGTTGTGGGAGATTTTAACATTCATGTAGATGTCAGTGACGACTGCCTTGCTACTGCCTTCCTCTCATTACTGGACTCAATTGGCTTCTCCCAGATAGTGAACGAACCCACCCACAGCTTTAATCACACCTTGGATCTGGTTCTCACGTATGGTATTGATATTGATCAATTAATTGTATTTCCACTGAACCCTTTTTTATCAGACCACAAGTTCATCACTTTTACGTTTGTATTATTGGACTACATTCCATCAAACAGAACTGCCTTGACTAGATGTCTGTCTGATGGTGCTATTGCTAAATTCAAAGAAGTGATCCCGTCAGCATTAAACTCTTTATCAAGCCTTAACATTACTGAGGAGTCGTGTGGTAACTTTAGCCCCTCCCACATAGATCATCTTGTAGGTGGTGCTGGGGACTTGATGCGCACGACGCTTGACTCCATCGCCCCCTTAAGAATTAAAAAACGAAAAACCAAGAAGGAAAGCTCTGTGGTTCAATTCTGAAATTAGATTGTTAAAACAAACATCCCGAAGACTGGAGAGAAGGTGGCGCTCAACTAAATTGGAGGAGTCTTGTTTAATCTGGAAAAACAGCCTGAAAATGTACAGGAAGACGCTCCGCAAGGCAAGAGGAGCATATTACTCATCTCTAATAGAAGAGAACAAATCTAATGCGAGGTTTCTCTTTGACACCGTAGCTAGGCTGACACAAAGCGCCAGCTCTGTTGACCCTTTTGTCCCGACAGGTCTCAGTAGTGAAGACTTCATGAACTTCTTCAGTACCAAAATCGAATCGATTAGGGACGTCATTCGTCAGCGTCTGCCTTCGTGTGGCATTGACCCCCCCCCCCCCCCCCTGGCAATGGAAGTAGAGATACGGCTGTTATTCTTGATAGTTACTTGGATAGCTTCACCCCCATTAACTTGCAGCAAATGAGTGCAGCTATTGCCTCATCTAAACCGTGCACTTGTCTCTTAGACCCGGTCCCAACTAAGCTACTTAAAGAAGTCTTCCCCTCAATCAGTATTGCTTTGCTAAATATAATTAATCTATCCCTACTCACAGGCTATGTACCCAAGTCTTTTAAAACAGCAGTCATTAAACTGCTTCTCAAAAAACCAACATTAGATCCTGATGTCTTGGCTAACTATCGGCCAATTTCAAACCTTCCATTCCTGTCAAAGCTTTTAGAGAAAGCAGTTTCCAGTCAGCTGTGTGAATTCTTACAAGACAATAAGTTATTTGAGGTTTTTCAGTTGGGTTTCAGAGCTCATCATAGCACAGAGACAGCATTAGTTAAAGTCACCAATGACCTTTAATAGCGTCTGATAATGGACTGGTCTCCGTGCTTATTTTATTAGATCTCAGTGCAGCCTTTGACACAATAGATCATCAGATTCTGTTACAGAGGCTGGAACAATCTGTTGGTGTTAGAGGATCTGCATTAAACTGGTTTAGATCATATTTATCTGATAGATTTCAGTTTGTACATGTTCATGATGAATCCTCTACGTACACTGAAGTTAAATATGGAGTTCCACAGGGTTCAGTGCTTGGACCTATTCTGTTCACGCTGTATATGCTACCCTTAGGTAACATTATTAATAAACATAGCATAAATTTCCACTGCTATGCGGACGATACTCAATTGTACCTGTCCGTTCAGCCAGACAAGGTCGATCAGTCGGTTAGACTTCAGACGTGCCTTAAGGACATTAACTCCTGGGTGACCGAGAACTTCCTGTTATTAAATCTAAATAAAAGTGAGGTTCTGGTTCTTGGGCCAAAGCATCTCAGAAATGTCTGTTCTAGTGTTGTAGTTGAACTAGATGGCGTCTCAGTGTCCACCAGCACCACTGCCAAGAATCTGGGTGTAATCTTTGATCAGGACCTGTCATTTCAGTCCCAGATAAAGCATATTTCAAAAGTCAGGCACCTACTAACCCGAAAAGATGCAGAAAAAATAGTCCATGCTTTTCAAGAATCAAGAAATCTTTAATGTCATTCATACACTCTCATGCACGAACGAAAAACAGCACTCAGGTCCCAGCTCGAGGCACACAACACACATTCATTCAACTTAAAGTAAATATATACACAAAATTAAAAAGTGACAAAGTGACAAAGTGACAAAGTGATAGCACGATTCCCGTTTGGGTCCAACACGGAAGCAGTGCATTTGGCCTCCGAGTTATCCACTGTTCACAACCCTCACAGCATCAGGGAAGAAACTGTTTTTGAACCTGGTGGTTCTGGCCCTGATGCTGCGCAGTCTCATCCCAGATGGGAGGGGGGAAAATAGTCCGTGTGCAGGGTGGGTGGGGTCCTTCATGATGCAGGTTGCCTTTTTCCTGCACCTCCTGCTGTAAATGTCACTCACGGTGGGTAGGCTGCTCTCCGAAGTCCTTTGGGCCGATTTAACCACCCGCTGCAGGGCCTTCCTGTCTGCAGCAGAGCAGCTGCCGTACCACACCGTGATGCAGGATGAGAGGACACTCTCCACCGCACACCTGTAGAAGGACGCCAGGACAGGGGAGCCCATACCTGCTCGCCTCAGCCTCCTCAGAAAGTAGAGGCGCTGGTGGGCCTTTTTCACTAAGGCGGCTGAGTTAGTCCTCCATGTCAGGTCGCTAGCGATGTGCACGCCCAGGTACCTGATGCTCTGGACCACCTCGACAGCCGCTCCTCCGATGTGGAGGGGAAGGGGGGTGTAGCCTCCTTTCCTGTAATCCACAATCATCTCCTTTGTTTTCTTCACATTGATGCAGAGGTTATTATCTCTGCACCACTGCACCAGATGTTCCACCTCCTGCATGTACTCCGACTCGTCGTTGTTGTGGATGCGTCCCACCACTGCTGTGTCGTCTGCGAACTTGACGATATGACTGCCCGGGTACTTGGCTTTGCAGTCATACGTCAGCAGGGTGAACAGCAGAGGGCTCAGAACGCATCCTTGAGGGGAGCCGGTGTTGAGGATGATGGGGGCGGAGGAGATGTTGCGGATTCTCACAGTCTGCGGCCTGTTCGTCAGGAAGTCCAGAACCCAGTTGCACATCGATGGGCTCAGCCCCAGTGTCACCAGTTTGTTGACCAGAGTCTGCGGGATGATGGTGTTAAATGCCGAGCTGAAGTCCAGAAACAGCAGCCTGGCATAAGCGTCTCTGGTCTCCAGGTGACTCAGGGCCTCGTGAACCACTGAAGCGATCGCATCGTCGGTGGAGCGGTTCCTCCGGTACGCATACTGATGGGGGTCCACACTATCATCGACGCTGTCCTTAATGTGCCCCATCACCAGCCGCTCAAAGCACTTCATGACTATCGGAGTCAGAGCAACCGGCCGATAGTCGTTCAGGCATGAAACGGTGGAGGTCTTGGGGACAGGGATGATGGTGGCTGTCTTCAGACACGTTGGCACTGAGCCCTGGGACAATGAGGTGTTGAAGATGTCGGTCAACACCTTGAAGAGCTGATCGGCACAGTCCCTCAGAACCCGGCCCGGGATGTTGTCTGGGCCTGCAGCCTTGCGGGGGTTGATCTTCCGCAGGGACCTCACCACATCCTCAGCAGCCAGACTGAGGGGCAGCTCACCTGGTGGAAGCGTGAGCTTTGTGCAGGGAGACGTGACTTTGTGACTTCCAGACTGGACTACTGCAACTCCTTACTGTCCGGCTGCCCAAAAAAGTCTATTAAACATCTCCAGCTGATCCAGAATGCAGCAGCTCATGTTTTGACGGGGGCCAGACTGAGAGAACACATTTCCCCTGTTCTGGCATCTCTGCATTGGCTTCCTGTTAGGGAACGGATTGAATATAAAATCCTTCTACTTACTTTTAAAGCCCTCACTGGCCAGGCCCCTCCTTACCTTACAGAGATGATTATCCCGTATTGCCCCACTAGGACCCTGCGGTCCCAAAACGCTGGCCTGCTCGTGGTTCCAAAAATTTCCAAGAGCAGACAGGGGGGCGGAGCTTCCAGTTATCAAGCTCCTTTATTGTGGAATCGGCTCCCCGTTTTGGTTCGTGAGACAGACACCATCTCTATGTTCAAGAGTAGATTAAAGACTTTCCTTTTTAACAAAGCTTATAACTAATCGATGCAGTAATCAGTATAATCAATCTGCTGTCATTAGGCAGCATTGGTGGCTTAACATCATGACACACTGAGCTCCTCCCTCTTTATCTGATTATTTATGTTATAAATATATGTGTGCAATATGTCTCTATTCCCCGTAGTCTTGTTCGCTCTCTCCCGCTGTTTGTCCTTCTCTCTCTTTCAGGTCCTTCTGTCCGTGGTGCTGCAGAACCTGGACCTGTGTCCCTCAACACTGAAGTCCACGTCGCTAGTCCTTCTGTCCGTGGTGCTGCAGAACCTGGACCTGTGGCCTCAGCGCTGATGTCCACGTCGCTAGCATTAGCATTTAGTTTTTGTCTGCTCCTGCTCTGTCTCACTATCACTTCCCTATCCATCTCCTTGACTCGTCTCCGACCTGCCATTCTCTCTCTCTCTCTCTCTCTCTCTCTCTCTCTCTCTCAACCCAGCCGGCCAGACAGATGGCCGTCCACCATGAGCCTAGGTTCTGTCCAAGGTTTCTGCCCGTTAAAGGGAAGTTTTTCCTTGCCTCCGTTGCTCTTGTGGGTCAAGTTGGGTTCTGTGTTTCCCTGCAGGTCTTTCCCTGCTAATCCTGTAAAGTGCTTTGAGATGACTTTATGTTGTGATCTGGCGCTATATAAATAAAACTGAATTGAATTGAATTGAATTCTATCCAGGTATACTTGACTGAAGTATATCGACTCACTGCTCTTCACCCGTTACACATCGAGCCTTCAGCCATTCGACCAACGAGCAGCACTATTCCAACGAAAGCTTTTCTCAACGTATTGTCTGTGTCCTGATATATTTGTAATGTGACCAAACTGTGTGTATGTGGCTTACACGGCGGCTGGAGAGTGTGTGTGCGCAAAGTTGTCTGGCTTTAGCCAATCAGCATGTTTTAAACATATAAATATACAAAGTATATATTTTACATGCCGTACGTTGCACATTCTATTATTTATACAGCCTTGTCCACTTTGTATTTAAGGGTTCTCCATCCAGATCGCTGCCTTCTGGATGATCAGTGCTGGCTTGAAAAAAAAACGCTTTAAGCTGTAATTCTGTACAGATTTCCCGATGACCTTAAGTATTAAATGCAAAGTAAAGAAGTCTTCATGTTTGCTTTATTAAAATAATTCAGTATTTGTCATCCCGAGCATAAATTCTTTACGTGCTCTGTTTTGTCTCGTCTTTTATTCCACAGACAAATCCACTCATGTCAAGTTGTGGCAGATTTCTAGTCACAGAAGACGTGTGTAATTCATTCTGGGATGAGGACACTTAACCGGCTGCTCACAATGCTGTAATGTGCTGAGAGTGGACGATGGGATGAGCACGACCCACGCCATCACCCGTCCTTCCGTTGGTAGTAAAGTGGACACAACGAACCGCACGAGAACTGTGGCAAATAGAAATCACGTTAAAGCATAGCCGGGGTGCCTGCCTCTCCTGGTCGTCTGCAAGAAGTCCCGACATGAAAGTAGAACTATTTGTACGAACACGCGTGACAAACTATGTGGGAGGAATTCGGACTGATTAGATGAGTGTATTTTCCAGACTATAAGTCACACTTTTTTTCCATAGCTTGGCCGGTCCTGCGACTTATACGCAGGTGTGATTTATGCATATTAAAATATGTACAGAAACTCCCAGCTGTCTGCAGTTCAATCTCAAGTATTGCCTCAATTATTAATCTGGGCCTCGACCGATGTGTTTCTTATTCACGTTGATTTGCAAAATGTCTTGTGGCAAATTTTTATGCCACAACTCTGCATTTCTCTGAGCTGGAGACCGGCACAAGGGAGAAACTGGCTAACTACGTTAGCTCCGAAAAGAACAGCCAATCCATTTTTTCCAGCGATTTAATACATGGATTAAATACGACCTGTATACGTATTACATTTTTAATACTCTTCCTTGATGCTGCATGTAATTATAATACTACCATTTAGAATTTTTATAATAAATATTAGGCAATGTTATCATGAAATAAGACCATGAAAGGGGCTGTTATGTCTTTTGTTCAAAGACATCCGTGAATTCATGTTTTGTATGTTTAAAAAGATGATTAAAAGTGTGAACAGGTTCGTGCTTCGTTGTATACAATGTATTTGGATAGTGTTAAGAAAGCTATGTGTAAAAAGGTCCAGAGCGAGACATCATCTTATTTGGGGATCGTTTTTGATTCGAGCGCAGAGTGTGATGGCATATCCCTAAACCAAGTGCTCCTTAGTGGGCCCGATCTCAACACTCTGATTGGGGTGCTATTGGGGTTTCGGAAGGAGCCTACAGGTAGCAGCTGATAGCAGATATACAGCAAATGTTTTATTGCTTTGAGCTGAGCGGAGAACACAGAGAGACAGAGAGAACACTATCTTTGCTATCTCTGGTTCAAGGAAGCGATATCACTAAGAACGTAGTTGAGTACAGGCTGAAAGTTCATGTTTGTTCATGCCCGTCGCCCGCTGTCGCCACCTACTGCATGAGGCGGGCAGCGCAAGCGGGTGAGGTAGAACATGGCATTGATGCTACAGTTTGTTGAGATGGACTCACAGCAGTTGCCACGCCAGAAGATGCTATTGATCTGTTGACAAGAACCAAGAACATGTTAGCTGAATCTAATCTGAGACTTCAGGAAGTTGCATCAAATCGTAACCGAGTCATGGAAGCATTTCCTGTGGAGGACCGCGCAAAAGATTTAAGGGATTTGGACCTCGGAATAGATCCTCTCCCATTTCAGAGAAGCCTGGGGCTCTGTTTCACTTGCCATGTATCTGATGAGACCAAACCATTCACACGCAGGGGAGTGTTGTCAACAGTCCATAGCCCTTGGGTTTTGCTGCTCCCATAATCATAAGGCCCTCTGACGGTGTGATAATGGCCTGGCAGCACCTTGAGGGGTGTTACGGCTCCTCAGAGGATATTGAAGACGCACTCTTAAAGAAGGTAGAGGACTTTCTGAGCCGAACAAATAAATAACAACCTAATGGAACCCTTCTTTTAGAGTTACTGTGCTAAAGCAGATGGCGCACTAGCAGGGCTTGCATACCTAGACACAGCTCGAGACCAATAGTGGAAAAACTTCCCTTCAGCCTACAGGAAAGGTGGACAACTGTGGGGACAGAGCACAGGGAGACTCACAAAGTGTCATTTCCTCCTTTTTCAGTTTTCATGCAGTTTGTTCAGCAACAAGCTAAAATGAGAAATTATCAAAGCATTGTTATGTCAAGCTATAAAAGTTAGGCTTCCACATGCTCAGGAAAGTCCATTCCTTACAACCGCAAAACCACTGCGTCAGTACACAGAACAGATGTTGCAGAGAAAAGCTGTTCTGGGACAAAGACAATTGAGGAACCAGATCGTGAGTGCCCAATCCATAAGAAGCTGCAGCCCCTCAAAAAATGCAAGATGTTCAGAGATAAAGCTATCAGGAACGATTTGCCTTTCTCAAGGAGCATCGCATTTGCTACAGGTGTTAAAGGTTCAGTGGAGCATATATACTTGGAGAAGAAGTCACAAACCTCAAGAACATTTCCTCGTGATTCTGACTCGTGTCCCTTCCTGCGTCCACGAAATGGCAATCCGAGTTTAGACAGTCGCCTCACGATGTCGACGACCTCGCATAAATCGGATCTGTTCTGTTCAACAGCAGACTTGTGGCTTCCAGAGCGTTTGGCTGCTACAGTTCCTGCAGATGCACTCTCTTTAAAGCTGTTCCATTTAACCAGTTCAGGTGTGCCTGGGAGGCTGCATGCTTGTTCAGTTTACGGCCCAATTCACTGTCACTGATGCCCGTGTGAAACGAGTCCCCCACGCCACCGTCAACCTGGAAGGGGCGGCATGCAAAACAGAAGACGGCATCCCTCCAAGAATATTTGTAATAGCAGAAAACAAACGCTTTGTTTTTCCAATAAATGTTGAGGGGTATTCCTGGCACCTGAGCATGATGCATCGCAGTGTCACATGACTGCTCAAAAATTACTTTATCACAAAAAACTAAACAGGATTTTGATTTTTTATTGGTTGTTTCATGAGTTATATTATATTTTTAAAAATTACAATAATTTAACAACAAAATATGTGTTAATCAGGGGTGCCGTTTTTCTGGTCGCGTCGAGACCAACTTGTCAAACTGGCAGGGAAACGACCAAACAGCTGACTGCATCTTGTTCTTCTGTATAACGTTGAACCTTGGACAATGACCGTCTTTGTGTATAAACATTGAATTATAGATGTTCGATAAGAATCTTAAAATTAGTTGTAAACTAAGGTTCTTCCGGCAGATGCTGACAAAAGGACATGTTCCTGCAGATTTCAGACTGGAATCAACAAAATGACCTGAAAACAAGTTGAAACTGGCAGAACAACCTTCTCCTCTTGCAGAAGGGCTGCCTATACCTGTAAAGTGAGACAGCTGTCTGTTCTGATCTGGTGCAATATAACTTAAAATTAATTAAATGAATTATTTATTTATTTTTAAATTTTTAAATTTATTTATTTTTAAATTCATTTATTTTTAAATTTATTTATTTTTAAATTCATTTATTTTTAAATTTATTTATTTTTAAATTTATTTATTATTTATTTATTTATTTATTATTATTTTTTTATGACTGAAGAGTTTTCCAGACGGACAGGAGACACTGTCTGGCCGGATGTGCTTGGCGAGAGACCTTCCGTGTGATTTTTGGAAATTATACACAGTGTTGGGAAACTAACTAGTAACTTAAATAATATTACTTTTTACCAGTAACGAGTAGTGTAACGAATTACTTTTTCATTTTTACTTTGTCACATTTACAAACCACATTACATACAAACCATATTAATAATTGATATAATACATACAAGCATTGAGTAATTTAATATTAGTTTTATTTGTCTTGTTAAATGTAGATGATTTATGTACACAGAGGAGCAGCGGCTCTACTCCGAGCTCCTCCCGGATGGCTGAGCTTCTCACCCTATCTCTAAGGGAGAGCCCAGCCCCCCTACGGAGGAAGCTCATTTCAGCCGCTTGTACCCGGGATCTCGTTCTTTCGGTCACTACCCAAAGCTCGTGACCATAGGTGAGGGTCGGAGAACGGAGATCGACCGGTAATCGAGAGCTGGGCCCTTCCGGTTCAGCGCTCTCTTTACCATGACGGATCTGTGCACCGATCCGTCTGTCGATCTCCCGCTCCATCCTTCCCTCACTCGTGAACAAGAGCCCGGGATACATGAACTCCTCCACTTGATATTTTTTCTGCTTTAGATTGTGATTGCCGAAATAATTTTACGTGCTTTAGCTGTCATTAACTGTGCATTTAGCTGTGTTCTTTAGTTTCTTTGACAGCGTATTTAGTTGGTGGGCACTGTTTTCTCATATAAACTATCCAATCGTCTACATGTAGGTGGCGATGAGTTGCCAGTTCATCTTACTCTGCAGAATTTGAACCCACTGAATTAAAATTCAATGTGAGCTCACGGGCCGTTCAGTTCAGTTCATAAGCTCCATCTATCGGTGACGAGCTTAGACGAGCTTATGAACTGAATTCACTTCAAGTCCTGGACTCCTTTGTAACGCTGCTGCTTTGCTTCCTGCTCTCCATTTCAGCATGATACGCCAACAGCATAGCGTTAATCGGTCGATAGTCTGGATCTTCCAATAATTTCTTAAAGGTTTTAGCATCATGATGCCGGACTTCCTCAGGTGTCAGAATTCGCTTTGGAACATTCTGTTCAGTGTCGGGCATGGGGTGTGCCCTCACAAAGGCCCGTATATGTCGATCTGCCATGTCTGGGGACTGGCAATATTTATCCCTCATCGCTTCCAGAAACTGTACATATAAATCTCCGTGAGTCGTCATATTGGAAACTACTCCTTGGTCTCTCAGATCAGATGTGTATATATAGAATTTCTCACCGTCATTGCTTTGATGTTAAAAATGAATTGATCTTTGGGTTTACAATGTGAACTCAAAGTTGGCTTTGATGTTCACCTCTTTTATGAATCAGAAACAACAAAGAAGAACAAAGCTAAATGGGTAAGATGAAGAAATGGGGTTTTAGATGTTAAAATTAAATATTTGTTTCTGACTAACAGGCCTGTCAATCACCCCGCTAGCAATGCACTGTTCTTTGCCTGTATGGTTTTGATCAGGGTTCCACTTTATTAACTTGTACCGGGACAGACAAGGTGTCAATCTGCATCAGCGGATCGAGCCGAATCCAACAAGATCAAGCATGACGGTATGGGAGCCCGCAGCTCCCATACCGTGACACTCAGACAGCTGAAATCGTCAGGACGCGTTCCTGGGGTACCCTGCATGAGAATTGGGGGACGTGTTTGAAAAGTTTCGGTGCCCGGGTCAACCGGCCACCTGTGGATGGTGTCAGGTCATACCAGACTCAGCCAGCATTTTTTGGTGGATCCCAGGGTTATGATCATTCTTTCCTCTGGAGCGATTGGGCTGATTTTTTTATGTTATTCTCTGCTCAAGGTGGAGTGGTTGTGCACTGGTTTGACCTCTCTCGGCCTTGCGGTTTGCCCGTGGCGGGCCGTTTTGGGTGGGATTTGGCGATTGCAGATTGACACCTTGTCTGTCCCGGTACAAGTTAATAAAGTGGAACCCTGATCAAAACCATACAGGCTCTGCTAGCGGGGTGATTGACAGGCCTGTTAGGGTCAGTTCCCATGCAGGCAGAATGTAAAGCCAGGTGTCACTGGATGCCTGACAGACAGGAGAGCACACCTAAAGTCATGTTTGGTTCCTGCAGGGTCATGACCTGCATGTAAGGCCTGTCTGTTCACTCGGCCTTGTGAGCGAGGTGCTGCATGCATGGATTTGTGATCAGCCGAAAAGCAAAAACTCTCCCATTTTTCACGGCTCACAGGAAGGTCGCACAGCTTTGACCCCGGGCTCGTTGCGTCCGGCTCGGTCTGTACATTGTATGCCCCCCCAAGCCAAGTCAAAATCCCTAAAGGTCAGCCCCCAGAGGGGTGAACATGCTGACCGCTGCACCCAGAGAAAGGAGCTCTCTGCTGTCTGCATGTTTGGTTCCTCCAGTGTCATGAGCTGCCTGTACTTGTACTGCAATACATGCTCATGTGTGACTGTACTTGTACTCTACAGTCTATCTAATAAATATATTCATCATTATCATGAAGCCTGTGTGATCACTCGGCCTTTTGACCTGGCAGCTGCACGGATTTCTGACTGATCAGGCCGAAAAGCAAAAACTCTCCCATTTTTCACGGCTCACAGGAAGGTCGCACAGATTTGACCCCGGGCTCGTTGCGTCCGGCTCGGTCTGTACATTGTATCCCCCCCCAAGCCAAGTCAAAATCCCTAAAGGTCAGCCCCCCAGAGAGGTGAACATGCTGACCGCTGCAGCCAGAGAGAGGAGCTCTCAGCTCTGGGTGCATGAAGACCAAGTTCAAACGCTTCTCACGGCTGACAGGAAGGTCGTAGTAAGTCATGCTTGATCTTGTTGGATTCGGCTCGATCCGCTGATGCAGATTGACACCTTGTTTGTCCCGGTACAAGTTAATAAAGTGGAACCCTGATCAAAACCATACAGGCAAAGAACAGTGCATTGCTAGCGGGGTGATTGACAGGCCTGTTAGGGTCAGTTCCCATGCAGGCAGAATGTAAAGCCAGGTGTCACTGGATGCCTGACAGACAGGAGAACACACCTAAAGTCATGTTTGGTTCCTGCAGGGTCATGACCTGCATGTAAGGCCTGTCTGTTCACTCGGCCTTGTGAGCGAGGTGCTGCATGCATGGATTTGTGATCAGGCCGAAAAGCAAAAACTCTCCCATTTTTCACGGCTCACAGGAAGGTCGCACAGCTTTGACCCCGGGCTCGTTGCATCCGGCTCGGTCTGTACATTGTATCCGCCCCAAGCCAAGTCAAAATCCCTAAAGGTCAGCCCCCCAGAGGGGTGAACATGCTGACCGCTGCAGCCAGAGAAAGGAACTCTCTGCTGTCTGCATGTTTGGTTCCTCCAGTGTCATGAGCTGCCTGTACTTGTACTGCAATACATGCTCATGTGTGACTGTACTTGTACTCTACAGTCTATCTAATAAATATATTCATCATTATCATGAAGCCTGTGTGATCACTCGGCCTTTTGACCTGGCAGCTGCACGGATTTCTGACTGATCAGGCCGAAAAGCAAAAACTCTCCCATTTTTCACGGCTCACAGGAAGGTCGCACAGCTTTGACCCCGGGCTCGTTGCGTCCGGCTCGGTCTGTACATCGTATCCCCCCCAAGCCAAGTCAAAATCCCTAAAGGTCAGCCCCCCAGAGAGGTGAACCTCCCTAAAGGTCAGCCCCCCAGAGGGGTGAACATGCTGACCGCTGCAGCCAGAGAGAGGAGCTCTCAGCTCTGGGTGCATGAAGACCAAGTTCAAACGCTTCTCACGGCTGACAGGAAGGTCGTAGCCCTTAGAGCCTGGTACCGTTGCGTCCGTCTCGATGAGGAGATTCTAGCTGATGCCTTGTTTGCCCGCGGGGTCAAAGGTCACCTTTAATAGCAAATGAAAACCTTCCGTTAAGGTTTTTCACACGCCACGCAGCCGTGCGGCGTCGTACCGTGACAAGACAGGTACCGTTGCGTCCGTCTCAATGAGGAGATGTTAACTGACCCCTTGTTTGCCCGTGGGGTCAAAGGTCAGCTTTAATAGCGAATGAATACCTTCTGTTAAGGTTTTTCACACGCCACGCAGCCGTGCGGCGTCGTACCGTGACAAGACAGGTACCGTTGCGTCCGTCTCAATTAGGAGATGTTAACCGACGCCTCGTTTGCCCCCGGGGGTCAATGGGGGGCTTTAATAAGGCGCTTATACACTCCATTTACGGTTAGATAACGCTTTGTCGTAGAGCCACGGGACTGGTACCATTGGATTCGGCTCGATTTGCCGATGCTGATTCATATAAAGTTTGTCCTGGTACTCATTGGCAAAGACCCCCCAGCAAGACCCTTTTATTTGACACACATTCGGTAAGTTGCCAAAAGATGTACCTAAATGACACCTTGGACCCCCTCCCGCCAAAGTGACCCCCAGCAAGTGACCCCCCCGTGACCCCCCCCCAAGTGACCCCTCCACCAACCCCCATTGATTTGGCACACATTAGGTAAGTTGCCAAAATATGTACCTTTATGACACCTTGGGACTCCCCCCATGTGACCCCCCCTCCCCAAAGTGACCCCCCCAAGTGACCACTCCACCAACCCCCATTGATTTGGCACACATTAGGTAAGTTGCCAAAATATGTACCTTTATGACACCTTGGGACCCCCCCCATGTGACCCCCCCACCCCAAAGTGACCCCCCCAAGTGACCACTCCACCAACCCCCATTGATTTGGCACATATTAGGTAAGTTGGCAAAATATATACCTTTATGACACCTCGGACCCCCCCCGGAGTGACCCCCCCGCCCAAATGACCCCCACCCGGTGACCCCCCCCCCAGCATGACCTGTTGCAAAGGCACATATTAGAGAAGTCGTCAAAATATATACCTTTATGACACATTGACCCCCCCTAAATGACCCCTCCATCAAAAGCCATTGATGGAGGTAAGTTGACAACCTGCGGACCATTTGGACAGTGGGGACCCCCCCTCACATGCTCCCCCTGGTGTCGGAGAGCCGGAAATGTCCATTAACCCCATAGATTTTGAGGGGGCCCCCCATCTGGGGGGGGCGTGTCGGGGGGGGGGGCGACCCCCCACGATCGTAGGTGGGGCCGCCCCGGAAGCGGGGGGGTCGCCCCCCGATTTTTAGCATACCCCGAAAAAAAAGTAATGTGGGGGTCAAGCTGGTGGTGCCACCGTCAACGCAAAATGCCCCGACTTGACACCTTTTCGGAAACAGTTGGGCTAAGGTTGGAAAGATTATTGTATTTTTATTTTTTTATTTATGTTTTATATTGACGCTGACTCCAATCACGTTCCGTGATCGAACCCCGGTTAAGAACCAGTGAGCTAGGGGAACACTGAGGAGTGATGGATGACATTTTCAGGAAATGTTGGGAATGTTACCAGGAACAGATTATTAGATTTTGGTGATCATCCAGAAGAGATCCTGGATTCTGGATCACTTTGAAATATTTGTTAACATTGCAGTCAATGGAGCTTCAAAATGTGTTCCTCAATATCTCGGTTGATTATTGACTGATGTTTATGGAATTTAACACAGCCATGTAGGGTGGGGGTCTCTATCTCACCACCAAATTTCATCCGGATCGGATCCGGAATGGAGTCAGAAACAAATATTTAATTTTAACATTGAAAACCCCATTTCTTCATCTTACCCATTTAGCTTTGTTCTTCTTTGTTGTTTCTGATTCATAAAAGAGGTGAACATCAAAGCCAACTTTGAGTTCACATTGTAAACCCAAAGATCAATTCATTTTTAACATCAAAGCAAGGACGGTGAGAAATTCTATATATACACATCTGATCTGAGAGACCAAGGAGTAGTTTCCAATATGACGACTCACGGAGATTTATATGTACAGTTTCTGGACGCGATGAGGGATAAATATTGCCAGTCCCCAGAAATGGCAGATCGACATATACGGGCCTTTGTGAGGGCACACCCCATGCCCGACACTGAACAGAATGTTCCAAAGCGAATTCTGACACCTGAGGAAGTCCGGCATCATGATGCTAAAACCTTCAAGAAATTATTGGAAGATCCAGACTATCGACCGATTAACGCTATGCTGTTGGCGTATCATGCTGAAATGGAGAGCAGGAAGCAAAGCAGCAGCGTTACAAAGGAGTCCAGGACTTGAAGTGAATTCAGTTCATAAGCTCGTCTAAGCTCGTCACCGATAGACGGAGCTTATGAACTGAACTGAACGGCCCGTGAGCTCACATTGAATTTTAATTCAGTGGGTTCAAATTCTGCAGAGTAAGATGAGCTGGCAACTCATCGCCACCTACATGTAGACGATTGGATAGTTTATATGAGAAAACAGTGCCCACCAACTAAATACGCTGTCAAAGAAACTAAAGAACAAAGCTAAATGCACAGTTAATGACAGCTAAAGCACGTAAAATTATTTCGGCAATCACAATCTAAAGCAGAAAAAATATCAAGTGGAGGAGTTCAAGTATCCCGGGCTCTTGTTCACGAGTGAGGGAAGGATGGAGCGGGAGATCGACAGACGGATCGGTGCACAGATCCGTCATGGAAAAGAGAGCGCTGAACCGGAAGGGCCCAGCTCTCGATTACCGGTCGATCTCCGTTCTCCGACCCTCACCTATGGTCACGAGCTTTGGGTAGTGACCGAAAGAACGAGATCCCGGGTACAAGCGGCTGAAATGAGCTTCCTCCGTAGGGGGGCTGGGCTCTCCCTTAGAGATAGGGTGAGAAGCTCAGCCATCCGGGAGGAGCTCGGAGTAGAGCCGTTGCTCCTCTGCGTACATAAATCATCGACATTTAACAAGACAAATAAAACTAATATTAAATTACTCAATGCTTGTATGTATTATATCAATTATTAATATGGTTTGTATGTAATGTGGTTTGTAAATGTGACAAAGTAAAAATGAAAAAGTAATTCGTTACACTACTCGTTACTGGTAAAAAGTAATATTATTTAAGTTACTAGTTAGTTTCCCAACACTGTGTATAATTTCCAAAAATCACACGGAAGGTCTCTCGCCAAGCACATCCGGCCAGACAGTGTCTCCTGTCCGTCTGGAAAACTCTTCAGTCATAAAAAAATAATAATAAATAAATAAATAAATAATAAATAAATTTAAAAATAAATAAATTTAAAAATAAATGAATTTAAAAATAAATAAATTTAAAAATAAATGAATTGAAAAATAAATGAATTTAAAAATAAATAAATTTAAAAATAAATAAATTTAAAAATAAATGAATTTAAAAATAAATAAATTTAAAAATAAATAAATTTAAAAATTTAAAAATAAATAAATAATTCATTTAATTAATTTTAAGTTATATTGCACCAGATCAGAACAGACAGCTGTCTCACTTTACAGGTATAGGCAGCCCTTCTGCAAGAGGAGAAGGTTGTTCTGCCAGTTTCAACTTGTTTTCAGGTCATTTTGTTGATTCCAGTCTGAAATCTGCAGTAACATGTCTTTTTGTCAGGCTCTGCCAGAAGAAGCTTGTTCTGACAGTTTCAACTTGTTTACAGGTCATTTTACTAATTCCAGTCTGAAATCTGAAGGAACATGTCCTTTTGTCAGCATCTGCCGGAAGAACCTTAGTTTACAACTAATTTTAAGATTCTTATCGAACATCTATAATTCAATGTTTATACACAAAGACGGTCATTGTCCAAGGTTCAACGTTATACAGAAGAACAAGATGCAGTCAGCTGTTTGGTCGTTTCCCTGCCAGTTTGACAAGTTGGTCTCGACGCGACCAGAAAAACGGCACCCCTGATTAACACATATTTTGTTGTTAAATTATTGTAATTTTTAAAAATATGATATAACTCATGAAACAACCAATAAACAAATCAAAATCCTGTTTAGTTTTTCGTGATAAAGTAATTTTTGAGCAGTCATGTGACACTGCGATGCATCATGCTCAGGTGCCAGGAATACCCCTCAACATTTATTGGAAAAACAAAGCGTTTGTTTTCTGCTATTACAAATATTCTTGGAGGGATGCCGTCTTCTGTTTTGCATGCCGCCCCTTCCAGGTTGACGGTGGCGTGGGGGACTCGTTTCACACGGGCATCAGTGACAGTGAATTGGGCCGTAAACTGAACAAGCATGCAGCCTCCCAGGCACACCTGAACTGGTTAAATGGAACAGCTTTAAAGAGAGTGCATCTGCAGGAACTGTAGCAGCCAAACGCTCTGGAAGCCACAAGTCTGCTGTTGAACAGAACAGATCCGATTTATGCGAGGTCGTCGACATCGTGAGGCGACTGTCTAAACTCGGATTGCCATTTCGTGGACGCAGGGAGGGACACGAGTCAGAATCACGAGGAAATGTTCTTGAGGTTTGTGACTTCTTCTCCAAGTATATATGCTCCACTGAACCTTTAACACCTGTAGCAAATGCGATGCTCCTTGAGAAAGGCAAATCGTTCCTGATAGCTTTATCTCTGAACATCTTGCATTTTTTGAGGGGCTGCGGCTTCTTATGGATTGGGCACTCACGATCTGGTTCCTCAATTGTCTTTGTCCCAGAACAGCTTTTCTCTGCAACATCTGTTCTGTGTACTGACGCAGTGGTTTTGCGGTTGTAAGGAATGGACTTTCCTGAGCATGTGGAAGCTTGACTTTTATAGCTTGACATAACAATGCTTTGATAATTTCTCATTTTAGCTTGTTGCTGAACAAACTGCATGAAAACTGAAAAAGGAGAAAATGACACTTTGTGAGTCTCCCTGTGCTGTGTCCCCACAGTTGTCCACCTTTCCTGTAGGCTGAAGGGAAGTTTTTCCACTATTGGTCTCGAGCTGTGTCTAGGTATGCAATCCCTGCTAGTGCGCCATCTGCTTTAGCACAGTAACTCTAAAATAAGGGTTCCATTAGGTTGTTATTTATTTGTTCGGCTCAGAAAGTCCTCTACCTTCTTCAAGAGTGCGTCTTCAATATCCTCTGAGGAGCCGTAACACCCCTCAAGGTGCTGCCAGGCCATTATCACACCGTCAGAGGGCCTTAAGATTATGGGAGCAGCAAAACCCAAGGGCTATGGACTGTTGACAACACTCCCCTGCGTGTGAATGGTTTGGTCTCATCAGATACATGGCAAGTGAAGCTGTCTGTTTGCAGATTCCAACAGAGCCCCAGGCTTCTCTGAAATGGGAGAGGATCTATTCCGAGGTCCAAATCCCTTAAATCTTTTGCGCGGTCCTCCACAGGAAATGCTTCCATGACTCGGTTACGATTTGATGCAACTTCCTGAAGTCTCAGATTAGATTCAGCTAACATGTTCTTGGTTCTTGTCAACAGATCAATAGCATCTTCTGGCGTGGCAACTGCTGTGAGTCCATCTCAACAAACTGTAGCATCAATGCCATGTTCTACCTCACCCGCTTGCGCTGCCCGCCTCATGAAGTAGGTGGCGACAGCGGGCGACGGGCATGAACAAACATGAACTTTCAGCCTGTACTCAACTACGTTCTTAGTGATATCGCTTCCTTGAACCAGAGATAGCAAAGATAGTGTTCTCTCTGTCTCTCTGTGTTCTCCGCTCAGCTCAAAGCAATAAAACATTTGCTGTATATCTGCTATCAGCTGCTACCTGTAGGCTCCTTCCGAAACCCCAATAGCACCCCAATCAGAGTGTTGAGATCGGGCCCACTAAGGAGCACTTGGTTTAGGGATATGCCATCACACTCTGCGCTCGAATCAAAAACGATCCCCAAATAAGATGATGTCTCGCTCTGGACCTTTTTACACATAGCTTTCTTAACACTATCCAAATACATTGTATACAACGAAGCACGAACCTGTTCACACTTTTAATCATCTCTTTTAAACATACAAAACATGAATTCACGGATGTCTTTGAACAAAAGACATAACAGCCCCTTTCATGGTCTTATTTCATGATAACATTGCCTAATATTTATTATAAAAATTCTAAATGGTAGTATTATAATTACATGCAGCATCAAGGAAGAGTATTAAAAATGTAATACGTATACAGGTCGTATTTAATCCATGTATTAAATCGCTGGAAAAAATGGATTGGCTGTTCTTTTCGGAGCTAACGTAGTTAGCCAGTTTCTCCCTTGTGCCGGTCTCCAGCTCAGAGAAATGCAGAGTTGCGGCATAAAAATTTGCCACAAGACATTTTGCAAATCAACGTGAATAAGAAACACATCGGTCGAGGCCCAGATTAATAATTGAGGCAATACTTGAGATTGAACTGCAGACAGCTGGGAGTTTCTGTACATATTTTAATATGCATAAATCACACCTGCGTATAAGTCGCAGGACCGGCCAAGCTATGGAAAAAAAGTGTGACTTATAGTCTGGAAAATACACTCATCTAATCAGTCCGAATTCCTCCCACATAGTTTGTCACGCGTGTTCGTACAAATAGTTCTACTTTCATGTCGGGACTTCTTGCAGACGACCAGGAGAGGCAGGCACCCCGGCTATGCTTTAACGTGATTTCTATTTGCCACAGTTCTCGTGCGGTTCGTTGTGTCCACTTTACTACCAAAGGAAGGACGGGTGACGGCGTGGGTCGTGCTCATCCCATCGTCCACTCTCAGCACATTACAGCATTGTGAGCAGCCGGTTAAGTGTCCTCATCCCAGAATGAATTACACACGTCTTCTGTGACTAGAAATCTGCCACAACTTGACATGAGTGGATTTGTCTGTGGAATAAAAGACGAGACAAAACAGAGCACGTAAAGAATTTATGCTCGGGATGACAAATACTGAATTATTTTAATAAAGCAAACATGAAGACTTCTTTACTTTGCATTTAATACTTAAGGTCATCGGGAAATCTGTACAGAATTACAGCTTAAAGCGTTTTTTTTTCAAGCCAGCACTGATCGTCCAGAAGGCAGCGATTTGGATGGAGAACCCTTAAATACAAAGTGGACAAGGCTGTATAAATAATAGAATGTGCAACGTACGGCATGTAAAATATATACTTTGTATATTTATATGTTTAAAACATGCTGATTGGCTAAAGCCAGACAACTTTGCGCACACACACTCTCCAGCCGCCGTGTAAGCCACATACACACAGTTTGGTCACATTACAAATAGATCAGGACACAGACAATACGTTGAGAAAAGCTTTCGTTGGAATAGTGCTGCTCGTTGGTCGAATGGCTGAAGGCTCGATGTGTAACGGGTGAAGAGCAGTGAGTCGGTATACTTCAGTCAAGTATACCTGGATAGAATTCAATTCAATTCAATTCAGTTTTATTTATATAGCGTCAGATCACAACATAAAGTCATCTCAAAGCACTTTACAGGATTAGCAGGGAAAGACCTGCAGGGAAACACAGAACCCAACTTGACCCACAAGAGCAACGGAGGCAAGGAAAAACTTCCCTTTAACGGGCAGAAACCTTGGACAGAACCTAGGCTCATGGTGGACGGCCATCTGTCTGGCCGGCTGGGTTGAGAGAGAGAGAGAGAGAGAGAATGGCAGGTCGGAGACGAGTCAAGGAGATGGATAGGGAAGTGATAGTGAGACAGAGCAGGAGCAGACAAAAACTAAATGCTAATGCTAGCGACGTGGACATCAGCGCTGAGGCCACAGGTCCAGGTTCTGCAGCACCACGGACAGAAGGACTAGCGACGTGGACTTCAGTGTTGAGGGACACAGGTCCAGGTTCTGCAGCACCACGGACAGAAGTACCTGAAAGAGAGAGAGGGACAAACAGCGGGAGAGAGCAAACAAGACTACGGGGAATAGAGACATATTGCACACATATATTTATAACATAAATAATCAGATAAAGAGGGAGGAGCTCAGTGTGTCATGATGTTAAGCCACCAATGCTGCCTAATGACAGCAGATTGATTATACTGATTACTGCATCGATTAGTTATAAGCTTTGTTAAAAAGGAAAGTCTTTAATCTACTCTTGAACATAGAGATGGTGTCTGTCTCAGGAACCAATCAGGGAGCTGATTCCACAATAAAGGAGCTTGATAACTGAAAGCTCTGCCCCCCTGTCTGCTCTTGGAAATTTTTGGAACCACGAGCAGGCCAGCGTTTTGGGACCGCAGGGTCCTAGTGGGGCAATACGGGATAATCATCTCTGTAAGGTAAGGAGGGGCCTGGCCAGTGAGGGCTTTAAAAGTAAGTAGAAGGATTTTATATTCAATCCGTTCCCTAACAGGAAGCCAATGCAGAGATGCCAGAACAGGGGAAATGTGTTCTCTCAGTCTGGCCCCCGTCAAAACATGAGCTGCTGCATTCTGGATCAGCTGGAGATGTTTAATAGACTTTTTTGGGATGCCGGACAGTAAGGAGTTGCAGTAGTCCAGTCTGGAAGTCACAAAGTCACGTCTCCCTGCACAAAGCTCACGCTTCCACCAGGTGAGCTGCCCCTCAGTCTGGCTGCTGAGGATGTGGTGAGGTCCCTGCGGAAGATCAACCCCCGCAAGGCTGCAGGCCCAGACAACATCCCGGGCCGGGTTCTGAGGGACTGTGCCGATCAGCTCTTCGAGGTGTTGACCGACATCTTCAACACCTCATTGTCCCAGGGCTCAGTGCCGACGTGTCTGAAGACAGCCACCATCATCCCTGTCCCCAAGACCTCCACCGTTTCATGCCTGAACGACTATCGGCCGGTTGCTCTGACTCCGATAGTCATGAAGTGCTTTGAGCGGCTGGTGATGGGGCACATTAAGGAGAGCGTCGATGACAGCGTGGACCCCCATCAGTACGCGTACCGGAGGAACCGCTCCACCGACGATGCGATCGCTTCAGTGGTTCACGAGGCCCTGAGTCACCTGGAGACCAGAGATGCTTATGCCAGGCTGCTGTTTCTGGACTTCAGCTCGGCATTTAACACCATCATCCCGCAGACTCTGGTCAACAAACTGGTGACACTGGGGCTGAGCCCATCGATGTGCAACTGGGTTCTGGACTTCCTGACGAACAGGCCGCAGACTGTGAGAATCCGCAACATCTCCTCCGCCCCCATCATCCTCAACACCGGCTCCCCTCAAGGATGCGTTCTGAGCCCTCTGCTGTTCACCCTGCTGACGTATGACTGCAAAGCCAAGTACCCGGGCAGTCACATCGTCAAGTTCGCAGACGACACAGCAGTGGTGGGACGCATCCACAACAACGACGAGTCGGAGTACATGCAGGAGGTGGAACATCTGGTGCAGTGGTGCAGAGATAATAACCTCTGCATCAATGTGAAGAAAACAAAGGAGATGATTGTGGATTACAGGAAAGGAGGCTACACCCCCCCTCCCCTCCACATCGGAGGAGCGGCTGTCGAGGTGGTCCAGAGCATCAGGTACCTGGGCGTGCACATCGCTAGCGACCTGACATGGAGGACTAACTCAGCCGCCTTAGTGAAGAAGGCCCACCAGCGCCTCTACTTTCTCAGGAGGCTGAGGCGAGCAGGTATGGGCTCCCCTGTCCTGGCGTCCTTCTACAGGTGTGCGGTGGAGAGTGTCCTCTCATCCTGCATCACGGTGTGGTACGGCAGCTGCTCTGCTGCAGACAGGAAGGCCCTGCAGCGGGTGGTTAAATCGGCCCAAAGGACTTCGGAGAGCAGCCTACCCACCGTGAGTGACATTTACAGCAGGAGGTGCAGGAAAAAGGCAACCTGCATCATGAAGGACCCCACCCACCCTGCACACGGACTATTTTCCCCCCTCCCATCTGGGAGGAGGCTGCGCAGCATCAGGGCCAGAACCACCAGGTTCAAAAACAGTTTCTTCCCTGATGCTGTGAGGGTTGTGAACAGTGGATAACTCGGAGGCCAAATGCACTGCTTCCGTGTTGGACCCAAACGGGGATTGTGCAATCACTTTGTCACTTTGTCACTTTTTAATTTTGTGTATATATTTACTTTAAGTTGAATGAATGTGTGTTGTGTGCCTCGAGCTGGGACCTGAGTGCTGTTTTTCGTTTGTGCATGAGAGTGTATGAATGACATTAAAGATTTCTTGATTCTTGAAAAGCATGGACTATTTTTTCTGCATCTTTTCGGGTTAGTAGGTGCCTGACTTTTGAAATATTCCGAAGGTGAAAGAACGCAGTCCTTGAAATATGCTTTATCTGGGACTGAAATGACAGGTCCTGATCAAAGATTACACCCAGATTCTTGGCAGTGGTGCTGGTGGACACTGAGACGCCATCTACAACACTAGAACAGACATTTCTGAGATGCTTTGGCCCAAGAACCAGAACCTCAGTTTTATTTAGATTTAATAACAGGAAGTTCTCGGTCACCCAGGAGTTAATGTCCTTAAGGCACGTCTGAAGTCTAACCGACTGATCGACCTTGTCTGGCTGAACGGACAGGTACAATTGAGTATCGTCCGCATAGCAGTGGAAATTTATGCTATGTTTCTTAATAATGTTACCTAAGGGTAGCATATACAGCGTGAACAGAATAGGTCCAAGCACTGAACCCTGTGGAACTCCATATTTAACTTCAGTGTACGTAGAGGATTCATCATGAACACGTACAAACTGAAATCTATCAGATAAATATGATCTAAACCAGTTTAATGCAGATCCTCTAACACCAACAGATTGTTCCAGCCTCTGTAACAGAATCTGATGATCTATTGTGTCAAAGGCTGCACTGAGATCTAATAAAATAAGCACGGAGACAAGTCCATTATCAGATGCTATTAAAAGGTCATTGGTGACTTTAACTAATGCTGTCTCTGTGCTATGATGAGCTCTGAAACCCAACTGAAAAACCTCAAATAACTTATTGTCTTGTAAGAATTCACACAGCTGACTGGAAACTGCTTTCTCTAAAAGCTTTGACAGGAATGGAAGGTTTGAAATTGGCCGATAGTTAGCCAAGACATCAGGATCTAATGTTGGTTTTTTGAGAAGCGGTTTAATGACTGCTGTTTTAAAAGACTTGGGTACATAGCCTGTGAGTAGGGATAGATTAATTATATTTAGCAAAGCAATACTGATTGAGGGGAAGACTTCTTTAAGTAGCTTAGTTGGGACCGGGTCTAAGAGACAAGTGCACGGTTTAGATGAGGCAATAGCTGCACTCATTTGCTGCAAGTTAATGGGGGTGAAGCTATCCAAGTAACTATCAAGAGTAACAGCCGTATCTCTACTTCCATTGCCAGGGGGGGGGGGGGTCAATGCCACACGAAGGCAGACGCTGACGAATGACGTCCCTAATCGATTCGATTTTGGTACTGAAGAAGTTCATGAAGTCTTCACTACTGAGACCTGTCGGGACAAAAGGGTCAACAGAGCTGGCGCTTTGTGTCAGCCTAGCTACGGTGTCAAAGAGAAACCTCGGATTAGATTTGTTCTCTTCTATTAGAGATGAGTAATATGCTCCTCTTGCCTTGCGGAGCGTCTTCCTGTACATTTTCAGGCTGTTTTTCCAGATTAAACAAGACTCCTCCAATTTAGTTGAGCGCCACCTTCTCTCCAGTCTTCGGGATGTTTGTTTTAACAATCTAATTTCAGAATTGAACCACGGAGCTTTCCTTCTTGGTTTTAGTTTTTTAATTCTTAAGGGGGCGATGGAGTCAAGCGTCGTGCGCATCAAGTCCCCAGCACCACTTACAAGATGATCTATGTGGGAGGGGCTAAAGTTACCACACGACTCCTCAGTAATGTTAAGGCTTGATAAAGAGTTTAATGCTGATGGGATCACTTCTTTGAATTTAGCAATAGCACCATCAGACAGACATCTAGTCAAGGCAGTTCTGTTTGATGGAACGTAGTCCAGTAATACAAACGTAAAAGTGATGAACTTGTGGTCTGATAAAAAAGGGTTCAGTGGAAATACAATTAATTGATCAATATCAATACCATACGTGAGAACCAGATCCAAGGCATGATTAAAGCTGTGGGTGGGTTCGTTCACTATCTGGGAGAAGCCAATTGAGTCCAGTAATGAGAGGAAGGCAGTAGCAAGGCAGTCGTCACTGACATCTACATGAATGTTAAAATCTCCCACAACAAGTATCTGTTCTGCTTTCAGAACTAAGCTTGTTAAAAATTCTGAAAATTCTGACATGAATTCAGAGTATGGGCCTGGAGGGCGGTAAACTATAACAATCAGGACTGGCTGGCTTGATTTCCATGTTGGGAGTGACAGACTAAGAATAAGACTCTCAAAGGAGGTATAGTTTAATTTAGGTTTAGTGTTAATCTGGAGCTCCGAGTTATAGATGGCTCCAACTCCACCTCCACGGCCGGCGTCTCGAGAAATGTGAGAGTTAACATAACTCTGAGGCGTGGCATCATTTAAACTGAAATAATCTTCAGGACCCAGCCAGGTTTCAGTCAAAGAGAAAATATCAACATGCTGATCTGAGATCAGATCATTTATTAAAAATGCCTTTGACGCCAAAGAGCGAATATTCAAAAGTCCACATTTAATGGTTTTACTATTATTAATTTCTGTGGCAGCAGTTTTTATTTTTATAAGGTTTCCAGGAGTAACACGTCTCCTGTACAATTTAACAACCTTAGGGGGTCGGGGAACAGACACCATCTCTATAGACACCATCTCTATGGGGTTCTGGATGGGGTTCTGGGTGGGTGACTGATCCAGAGGACGCTCAGAGATGGGTGTAGGACTACATCTCTGACTCCTGGTCCCGACTCTGGATTGTCAGGGTTTTGGTTGTCTAACAAACTCGGTCAGATTGCTAGAAATGAGAGCTGCGCCACCAAACGTAGGATGGACACCGTCTCTCCTAATAAGACCAGGTTTTCCCCAGAATGTCTGCCAGTTATTTACGAAGCCCACGTTGTTTTCCGGACACCACCTAGACAGCCAGCGGTTGAATGACGACATGCGGCTAAACATATCGTCACTCGTCAGATTGGGGAGGGGGCCAGAGAAAACTACGGAGTCCGACATAGTCCTAGCAAAGCTACACATGACTCAATATTAATTTTAGTGACCTCCGACTGGCGTAGCCGGACGTCATTAGTGCCGACGTGGATTACAATCTTACGGTATTTACGTTTAGCTTTCGCCAGCAACTTCAAATTTGATTCAATGTCGCCCGCTCTGGCCCCCGGGATACACCTCACTATGGCCGCTGGAGTCGCTAGCTTCACGTTTCTGAGAATGGAGTCACCAATCACCAGAGTACTGTCCTCAGCAGGTGTGTTGCTGAGCGGGGAAAATCTATTAGAAACGTGAACGGGGCGGTGGTGAACCGTAGCGGGCTTCGGACTATGCTTCCTCCGAACAGTCACCCAGCCGCCTTGGTGTCCCGGCTGCTCGGAGGCAGCCCGGAGACGGTTAGCGGCTCGGTCCGCACCGCTAAGGGAGGGCTGGCTAGCTATCAAAGCTACTGGATTCGCTTCTATGGTGCGGAACCGTGTCTCTAAATCATTTAGCCTCGTCTCCAACATAGCAAATAGACTACACCTCTTACACGTTTCACTGTCAGTAAAGGAGGCAGAGGAGAAGCTAAACATTTGACACACTGAGCAGGACAGCGGAGAGGCAGAGGGAGAAGCCATCGCTAGCTAGCTAGCGGTGCTAAAAGCTATTCGGTAGTTAGCTTATCAAACCAAAGGAGAAACGCCCCAAAGAGTTGCGAAAGTTGGCGGCGTTAATCTGCTAACAATAAATAGGACAGGGAGTGACGCAATACCCTCACCGGGGTACGTCAGTCTCTCATGCCAGGGTGCTTCTCGAACGGATGTTATGTCCTGTACCACCACACCACACACCACAATGAGTACAATTCCCGTGTCACCTCTGGAACGTCCCAGATGTACATTCAAAGAGGGGGCGGAGCCGAGCAGTGCAACCCTTCATAAACAACAACCCTCAGAAGATGTCGGGATGTCTTGTGTGGGCCTCCATAGTCCAACAACCACAAAGCACGAGTGCCTGGGACGTCTGATGGAGACACGTGGTGTCTCATCTAGAGGTCAGCTCGTCCGTCAGTACCTCATTCAGGGTTTCAGTGACTGTGTGGAGTTGCACATGAAAGCTATCAAGAAGCTACAACAACATTTCAGAGACTGACCTCTGGGATTACGGTCAGGAATCTCATCTTCTGAGTGTCGTGTTCCCCTTTAACCCTTGTGTGGTGTTCATATTGTTGTTACTCAGCCAGTGTTCGTGGGTCTGATGGACCCGTTGCATTTTGTGGCTTTTAATGCCTCACAATCAAACTTTTTATGTTAAAATACTGAACAGATGTTTACCTTATCCCAATTACAAGCAGTATAAACAATATATATGGTTAGTATTTGCCCTTTACCTTTGTTGGGTCACATTTATAAAAAAAAAATTGTTTAAAACATAATAAAGAAAATCAATTAAAATCAAGATATGAGTGGAAACACATTTACAAGTGAAGCAAGGTTTTTCAAAACTACTGACTTTTATTTCCTTGAACTTGAAATTTAACCCTTTCAGGTGCACAACACAAGCTGAACTCAGAGTAAACATATCAGTCAAGACAACACATCAGCCCCATTGAACACATGGCCTTTAGCCGCTAGCCTATACAACACATGAGGGGCAGAGCTTCACTGTGTGTGTTGCAGATATATTTTTTGCACTTGATGCACGTATATTGTGTTTTCCTGTCCATCTTGGGTCGGACACTTCGCACCGCTTCTTCTTGTTGCTGGTGTTCACAACCTAGAATAATGAAAAGATCAGACATTTTACTAACACCTCTCTCTCTCACAAGACATGAGTGCCAGACATGCACTGCAGCAGCATCACACACTTACTTCAGGTTCTGCAGACTGTGGTTCTGTAGGTTGGATGGACAGGGCACTAGCATTCTCCTCCTGAATCCTCCTCACCATGGCTGCAGAGGCTGGGGTTCTGGGGATATGTTTTCTTCTCTGGATTTGTGGTCTCACCAATGCCTTTCCCAGATTCTCAAGAAAGAGCCGTCTTTTCTGCAGCTTCACTCGTTTCCACTCTGGGTTCGTGCCATCCAAATGACAAAGGCATTGTACGCTGAGAGAATATCACCAGTGGCCAGCGTAGAGTCCTCCGTTTGCAGCTGTAGGCCGTCACCAGCTTGCCCATGTTGTCTACCCCTCCTTTTGCGGCATTATAATCCATGATGGTCTTGGTTTGTGATGTTCCTGGTCACAGATTCTTCCATCCCCGTGCAGTGTACTCATGAGTACCACATTCTTGCCTTTCTTTGGCACATAGGATACCAGGGATGTGTCAGCCGTGTATACAAACTTGGAAGACTTGACAGGCCTGTTCTTTGAAGTCAGCAGTTGAGGTGGGAGCTCTGAGCATCACAGGCAGCCCAGATCTCGCACATTTGACCCACTGATTTTCTGTGTACCTACATTCTGTCATCCTCCTGTCTAGGCCTGCTGTGTGTGTAGGTATGTGTGTGTGTGTGTGTAGGTGTGTGTGGGGGTGTGTAGGTGGGTTTGTAGTACACACAACATCAATTTCCACACTTCTATTAGCCCCGGGTCCAGTGGACCCGAACATCTTATATGTAATAGAAATGTGTAGGGGGGGGTGTATGGTGTGTTGTTATTAAATATGTATTCTGATATATGTTCTTCACATAAAATGAGCCAAAGCCAGTGAGTCTCAGTTTGAAAAAATAATTAATTGTATCCTTTTTCTTTTAATGAAAAATGAAAACGGGTCCCACAGACCCGAACACCACACAAGGGTTAAACCCTTCATATTGTTCACAATTATTAAACACAAGAATGTCTTTTTGGCTACAAGAACCCCCAAAAGCTGTTGAGGTAAGTGTTTCCCCTTCTGGCAAGCCCTGGTCGGGTTGGTTCCTGTTCTGTAGAAGCTGAACGACTTGCTCCAGCTCCACGGCTGACCAGGCTGGGTGGGTGGGTAAGGGTCACACAACTCCACTTTGGAACGGCGTGGAGCTCAGCATGCTGATCTGTGTAGCATGAAACCCGGCGCCGGACGCCGGACGCCACTCCCAGGCAGGGTTAGCTGGAGGAAGAGAGAAAGAAGCTAGCTTTGTCTCAGAAAATAGCAAAGCTGCGTGCAGAACTCCACGTATGACAGGAGATCAAGCACAAATGGAGCGTTACTCATCTTCTGTGGGTTAGATGTGCTCTAGATCAAAGTCAGAGCACAAATGGAGCGTTACTCATCTTCTGTGGGTTAGATGTGCTCTAGATCAAAGTCAGAGCACAAATGGAGCGTTACTCATCTTCTGTGGGTTAGATGTGCTCTAGATCAAAGTCAGATGCACGAAGACAAGCCTATAACGAGTCCTCGCTCCACTGGCAACAAAAAAACCATCAGACATCATCAAAGCTTATATTTTAACCATCAAGACTAGATGGTCAGGAGCCCCAACAAACATGCATGGCCACAGGCCGCCACCACCACCATAGCAAGCAGTCAACCAGGACCGTGTCTGAACGTTCGGTGCAGCAAAGACACTTTGTGGTTGGAAACCAAAACACACATTTAGGAATGTAATGCTTCACGGGGAATAATGTGGTGTCCCCTGTCACCCTGTTTACGCTTTATGTCAGTGGTCCCCAAACTACGGCCCGCCCCCCTGAACAATCCCAGATTAAAAGATAAAAAAAGGAAAGAAAAGAAAAATCTTTTTTTTTTATATATTTGGAATTATTATTATTATTATTATAAACCGAAAAACTGCCCCCCCTTCATGGAGAGACAATTATTTCAGTCATTCCTAAAGAACGAGGGGAATTACCGGCCCCAAAGGGCTCTTTGTGGTGGGGGCTCCTTTCATCTGAACTACTTTTGTGTTCAAAACATGCACGACCTCCCCCCTGGGTGAACTCAGCCCCCCCCCCCATAGGTCAGAAGATAAACTACACGCATCCCCGATAACACGTTTTACACATTTTGCCGTTGAATGTTGGCAGCTCAGCAAACAGCGCTGCAGTCATCACTGTTTGATGCCTTTAATGCCCCCACCTGCTCTTGCTGGTCGGGGGCGGGCGACTGGGCCTCCTCGTGGACTGGCTGGGCTGGACTTTCATGGAGGTGCGTGGCGAGCAGCGAGCAAACTGCTCTGCTGGGGGCGGTTTCTTGGGGATCTTCTTGACCAGTCGACTGACCCACTTCTGTTGCTCCTCCTGGGATAGGGCCAGCAGCAGGAGGTTTTTGGCCGTAGACACATCATAGTTCACTGGGGGGGGGCAGAGCCAGAGCGCATTAGTCATGAATCACCGTTAATTAATAGACAGGCCCACCTTTGCATGGCGCGACGATGTCCTCCTTCTTCTCCATGTGGTCTTTGTGACACTTGATGTGGCAGCGGCGGCACTCCAGGGCAGGCGGGGGCTTGAACATGTTCCACAGCGGCTTGGTGCAGGCCTCGCAGCTAGCAGGGAAGTGGTAGAGCGTGGGGACCAACTCGTGGCCCTTGTGGCAGATGTAGCTGGACTTCTCTCCACAGGCCAGCGGCTCCACGGGGAACTCCTGCTCCTTTTTGCTCTCGCCCTCATTGGCATAAAGAATCTGGAACATTGACAACACAATTGTGTGTCTCAAATAAACAAAGACGATCAGCAAGAGTCAGGATTCCAACAGTAGATCACGGAAGCAGACCTGGAATATCCTCGGGATCTCTTTGGCGTCGGCACGGTACACATCGGTTTGGGTGACGGGCCTCACGTGGAACAGTTTGCTGTGTGAAGACAAAACCATCATTCCTACAGGACGCAGTGAGACCCGTCCCCGTCTGTCTTCTCAGCAGAGGTGGACAAGCTGCTCTACTCACTCTATATCTAGCACCATGTAGGGAATGGACTGCTCCTTGTCTTGCTCGTTGCTGTAGAAGAGAATCTTCTTGCTGCTCACAACGACATACTAAAGCAACAGACGTGGGACCGTCTCCACCCGGACCCCGTTTGATCAGCAGGAAGTGATGTCACAACGCGTGTCCCGTCTCCACCCGGACCCCGTTTGATCAGCAGGAAGTGATGTCACAATGCGTGTCCCGTCTCCACCCGGACCCCGTTTGATCAGCAGGAAGTGACGTCACAGCGCGTGTCCCGTCTCCACCCGGACCCCGTTTGATCAGCAGGAAGTGACGTCACAGCGCGTGTCCCGTCTCCACCCTGACCCCGTTTGATCAGCAGGAAGTGATGTCACAGCGCGTGTCCCGTCTCCACCCTGACCCCGTTTGATCAGCAGGAAGTGACGTCACAGCGCGTGTCCTGTCTCCACCCGGACCCCGTTTGATCAGCAGGAAGTGATGTCACAGCGCGGGTCCCGTTTCCACCCGGACCCCGTTTGATCAGCAGGAAGTGATGTCACAGCGCGTGTCCCGTCTCCACCCGGACCCCGTTTGATCAGCAGGAAGTGATGTCACAGCGCGTGTCCTGTCTCCACCCGGACCCCGTTTGATCAGCAGGAAGTGATGTCACAGCGCGGGTCCCGTTTCCACCATGACCCCGCATTAACTAATCTGATCCAGATTCAGGTTTAGAGCTGCATCTGCAGGACAGACAGCATCCAAAAACACAACAGACTCTGTCCTCAAAGAGGAAGACGAGTAAAAACATGCGAAGAAGAGGAGGAAAAACAGAACGGACAGAGATCAGGTTTCTCATCTGGAGAACATGATTCAACCGTCCGAAATACGACACCGCTGCAGAAACACTGAAACACTGAAGCCCAGCGACATTCAGCAGGAAACGACAACGGTTCCGTTCAATTGTTAGGAACGTAGAACCTTTAAATCTCCACGCCGACGGGGTTCTGATAGTCCAAGGCCTTGAAATTAAAAAGCAGAACCTTTCCGGGAATTCCAGGCCCACGTTCTCACGCCAACAGAAACGACAGCTGAATGTCATGTGACCCGAACACAAACATCAGGTTCTGGAACAAACACGGTTCTACTCTCAGTCAGAGGTTCTCATCAGGTTAACATTTGAACACTCGTTCACCCCACACTGAGAAAATCCTGATCTCATTCTGACAAAAACACACAATGCAGACGGAGGCGTGTCAATGTGTGTGTGTGTGTGTGTGCGTGTGCGTTCGTGTGAGGTAATGTCAGAATATCAGGCCCATTTAATTGAAGACACACACATTGGTTAAATATCAACTGGAATCATTAAAATACCCAGAATCCTGTGTGAGCCGGGAGGGGGTCTGTCCGACACACCCTGATCCGTGTGACGTCACCCTGCACACCTGAGTCAGGGGGTCAGAGGTCATGCGACAGACAGGTCAGGACCTACCAGCTGTTTCCTAAGCAGAAGGATGTTGTCCTCCAGCAGCTTCTCCTCGGAGCTCAGGTGAGACTCCTTTTGCTGCTCCTCCTGCTGCAGGTCCAAAGCGGTCCGGACGAGCTCCTCCTGCCGCTGACGCAGGTACTCCAGCTCACCGAGTCCGGACCCGGTGGCCTCCAGCCTCTCCCGCACCGAGCGCAGCCGCTCCGCCGCCTCCGCATCCGCCTCTGTGGAAAGAGACATCTGCCCCATCAGTGGGTCCGGTGTGACGTCAGGGTCTCTGCGGCGTCAGTGTGCGGACATCAGCGAGGTGAAGACATTCCGTCGGTCCAATCAGAGGGACCCGGCTTTATCGGACCCAGGACCTCACTCTGGTCTTCTTTGCATCTCCCCAATATCAACCGGTGAGCCGACGGTGCCGCCGCGGCCGAACAGGTGAAATGAATCCGGTGACTGGTCCCGGGTGCAGAAGGTGAGCTGTCCAGGTGAGCTGTCCAGGTGAGCGGATCCGTCCGAGCGCAGTGGACAGTCGGCGTGAACTCCGCTCCGCTGCAGCTCCTCCAGAAACTTCGTCCAGACTGACCCACATCGCACCGTAGTGTACGATACGCCCCGCCCATCCACGCTGACGTGCCCAGCTGTTAAAAACTACAATGGAACAAACACTTTCTGCAGCCCACCTTCAAAATAAAATGCTCCACGAGTTCTTTGTACCGCGACCCTAAACAGCTGCAGCTCAAGAGGTCGATTAAGTTTGCAGCTGCAGCTGTTTAGGTCTGGATATTTCACATGGAGAGCACATACCTCAGAATCAGAATCAGAATCAGAATCAGAAGTGGTTTATTGCCATTGTCAGTGAGGGTTCACAGACTAGGAACGTTTCTCGGTGAAGTCGTGCTACATCTAACATTAAGGACAAAATACAAAGACCATACAGGTACAAACATCAACAGCAGCCGGAGTGGTTACACAGATGTGTACTAGCAGCAGTAAACTATCGTCATCACGCAGTGCAAATGGAAAAGTGCAAGTTGTATTCAGGAGTCCGGGACAGAATTATTAAGTGTTCATTAGTCTTACGGCTGAGGGAAAGAAGCTGTTCTTGTGGCGGGAGGTTCTGGTCCGGATGGACCGTAGCCTCCTGCCCGAGGGGAGAGGGTCAAAGAATCCATGTCCAGGGTGAGAAGGGTCGGCTGTGATCCGACCTGCACGCCTCCGAGTCCTGGAGACATACAGGTCCTGGAGCGATGGCAGCTTGCAGCCGATCACCTTCTCCGCAGCACGTACAATGCGCTGCACTCTGTGTCTGTCCCTGGTGGTGGCGCCAGCGTACCACACGGTGATGGAGGAGGTGAGGACGCACTCCACGATGGAGGTGTAGAACTGCACCAACATCTGGGTAGCAGCTTGAGTTTCCTCAGCTGCTGCAGGAAGTACATCCTCTGCTGAGCCTTCTTGGTGAGGGAGCTGATGGTCGGCTCCCACTTGAGGTCCCGGGTGATGGTGGTGCCCAGGAAGCGGAAAGAGTCCACGATGGAGATGGGGGTAGGGGAGTATGTGAGGGCGAGGGGGGGCGGTGGGGCTGTGACTTTCCTGAAGTCGACAATCATCTCCACTGTTTTCTGGCTGTTCAGCTCCAGGTTGTTGCTGCTACACCAGGACACCAGCCGGTCCACCTCCCTCCTGTAGGCCGACTCATCACCGTCCGAGATGAGCCCGATGAGGGTGGTGTCGTCCGCAAACTTAATCAGTTTGACGGACTGATGGCCAGAGGTGCAGCAGTTGGTGTACAGGGAGAAGAGCCAGGGGGAAAGTACACAGCCCTGGGGGGATCCGGTGCTGATAGTCAGGGTGTCCGAGACCGTAGACCCCAGCCGCACATGCTGCCTCCGCTCCGTCAGGAAGTCGGTGATCCACCAGCAGAGGGAGTCGGGCACGTCGAGCTGGAGCAGCTTGTCCTGGAGCAGCTCTTCACATGGAGAGCAAATACCTCCACCACGGCAGCAAGAAATAACCAAGTGAAATAACAGTAATACATTCCTGAATTCCTTTCCGCCACCTTCGTAAAAACAAACAACCAAAAAAGCAAAAACCTAGTAAAATTAATGGGTCAAAGATTTTGTAAATTATCATTGAAAAAAAAAGCTCATTCATTCCTTTTCTATTAAATGTTGTGTCTGGCTGAATTAATTGACAGCAGAAGTAAAGGACTCTATTTTAATTCTGAGGTTGGGCTATAAACAAATGTAATCTTTGCCAAGTTACGTTATTTTTGTTCATTTGTTTTCTCCTTCCCCCCACAGCCCAACCCTATATAGTAAGATTATTTTGCAGGGACGCCACTTCCCGTCTGTGTTTGCGCTCCGCCCCTTAGCCCCTCCCCGTCTGCTAGGTTTCCGTCAGGTCCTGACGTCCGTCCAGGTCCCGACCCGCTCGAATGATGATGTTACATCAGTGGTTCTTAACCTTGTTGCAGGTACCGAACCCCAACAGTTTCATATGCACATTCACCGAACCCTTCTTTAGGGAAAAACTAAAAATGCTTAATTTAATTGCATCACCGTGTGAAATGACAATAAAGTGCTATTCTATTCTAAAATGTGATTTTTTTCAAATTTAAGACATGTACATGATTTTTTTAATGGTGCACAAAATGAACCGTGCATGAACATCACGTTCTTCAAAGAACAAAACAAACACAGTGCATGAACTAACAAGAAATTACATACCAGCAAATCAGTGTGATTCTGCTGTTGCCTTTGAGACCAGTTCAGATATGAATGACTTCACCTTGGTGCCGCTCTCATGTCATGTTCACAGCAAAGTCTGTTCCTTTTCTTCGTTTTTATGTCCAGCATCCTCAAAGGATTGCTCACAAAGATATGTTGTAACAAATGGTATTAAACGTTCCAGTGTTTCTTAGCAATAACAATTCCCCATCTCCATGTAGCTTCAAAAAGTGTTCCTTCATTGTTGCCGGTGTGAGACTAGAGTTGCTCAACTTGGCATCAAAAGTCATGCAGATTCTCCTCCTGGAAAGATTATTGTATTTATTTATTTTTTATTTATGTTTTATATTGACGCTGACTCCAATCACGTTCCGTGGTCGAACCCCGGTTAAGAACCAGTGAGCTAGGGGAACACTGAGGAGTGATGGATGACATTTTCAGGAAATGTTGGGAATGTTACCAGGAACAGATTATTAGATTTTGGTGATCATCCAGAAGAGATCCTGGATTCTGGATCACTTTGAAATATTTGTTAACATTGCAGTCAATGGAGCTTCAAAATGTGTTCCTCCATATCTCGGTTGATTATTGACTGATGTTTATGGAATTTAACACAGCCATGTAGGGTGGGGGTCTCTATCTCACCACCAAATTTCATCCGGATCGGATCCGGAATGGAGTCAGAAACAAATATTTAATTTTAACATTGAAAACCCCATTTCTTCATCTTACCCATTTAGCTTTGTTCTTCTTTGTTGTTTCTGATTCATAAAAGAGGTGAACATCAAAGCCAACTTTGAGTTCACATTGTAAACCCAAAGATCAATTCATTTTTAACATCAAAGCAATGACGGTGAGAAATCCTATATATACACATCTGATCTGAGAGACCAAGGAGTAGTTTCCAATATGACGACTCACGGAGATTTATATGTACAGTTTCTGGAAGCGATGAGGGATAAATATTGCCAGTCCCCAGAAATGGCAGATCGACATATACGGGCCTTTGTGAGGGCACACCCCATGCCCGACACTGAACAGAATGTTCCAAAGCGAATTCTGACACCTGAGGAAGTCCGGCATCATGATGCTAAAACCTTCAAGAAATTATTGGAAGATCCAGACTATCGACCGATTAACGCTATGCTGTTGGCGTATCATGCTGAAATGGAGAGCAGGAAGCAAAGCAGCAGCGTTACAAAGGAGTCCAGGACTTGAAGTGAATTCAGTTCATAAGCTCGTCTAAGCTCGTCACCGATAGACGGAGCTTATGAACTGAACTGAACGGCCCGTGAGCTCACATTGAATTTTAATTCAGTGGGTTCAAATTCTGCAGACTAAGATGAGCTGGCAACTCATCGCCACCTACATGTAGACGATTGGATAGTTTATATGAGAAAACAGTGCCCACCAACTAAATACGCTGTCAAAGAAACTAAAGAACACAGCTAAATGCACAGTTAATGACAGCTAAAGCACGTAAAATTATTTCGGCAATCACAATCTAAAGCAGAAAAAATATCAAGTGGAGGAGTTCAAGTATCCCGGGCTCTTGTTCACGAGTGAGGGAAGGATGGAGCGGGAGATCGACAGACGGATCGGTGCACAGATCCGTCATGGTAAAGAGAGCGCTGAACCGGAAGGGCCCAGCTCTCGATTACCGGTCGATCTCCGTTCTCCGACCCTCACCTATGGTCACGAGCTTTGGGTAGTGACCGAAAGAACGAGATCCCGGGTACAAGCGGCTGAAATGAGCTTCCTCCGTAGGGGGGCTGGGCTCTCCCTTAGAGATAGGGTGAGAAGCTCAGCCATCCGGGAGGAGCTCGGAGTAGAGCCGCTGCTCCTCTGCGTACATAAATCATCGACATTTAACAAGACAAATAAAACTAATATTAAATTACTCAATGCTTGTATGTATTATATCAATTATTAATATGGTTTGTATGTAATGTGGTTTGTAAATGTGACAAAGTAAAAATGAAAAAGTAATTCGTTACACTACTCGTTACTGGTAAAAAGTAATATTATTTAAGTTACTAGTTAGTTTCCCAACACTGTGTATAATTTCCAAAAATCACACGGAAGGTCTCTCGCCAAGCACATCCGGCCAGACAGTGTCTCCTGTCCGTCTGGAAAACTCTTCAGTCATAAAAAAATAATAATAAATAAATAAATAAATAATAAATAAATTTAAAAATAAATAAATTTAAAAATAAATGAATTTAAAAATAAATGAATTTAAAAATAAATAAATTGAAAAATAAATGAATTTAAAAATAAATGAATTTAAAAATAAATAAATTTAAAAATAAATAAATTTAAAAATTTAAAAATAAATAAATAATTCATTTAATTAATTTTAAGTTATATTGCACCAGATCAGAACAGACAGCTGTCTCACTTTACAGGTAGAGGCAGCCCTTCTGCAAGAGGAGAAGGTTGTTCTGCCAGTTTCAACTTGTTTTCAGGTCATTTTGTTGATTCCAGTCTGAAATCTGCAGTAACATGTCTTTTTGTCAGGCTCTGCCAGAAGAAGCTTGTTCTGACAGTTTCAACTTGTTTACAGGTCATTTTACTAATTCCAGTCTGAAATCTGCAGGAACATGTCCTTTTGTCAGCATCTGCCGGAAGAACCTTAGTTTACAACTAATTTTAAGATTCTTATCGAACATCTATAATTCAATGTTTATACACAAAGACGGTCATTGTCCAAGGTTCAACGTTATACAGAAGAACAAGATGCAGTCAGCTGTTTGGTCGTTTCCCTGCCAGTTTGACAAGTTGGTCTCGACGCGACCAGAAAAACGGCGCCCCTGATTGACACATATTTTGTTGTTAAATTATTGTAATTTTTAAAAATATAATATAACTCATGAAACAACCAATAAACAAATCAAAATCCTGTTTAGTTTTTCGTGATAAAGTAATTTTTGAGCAGTCATGTGACACTGCTCAGGTGCCAGGAATACCCCTCAACATTTATTGGAAAAACAAAGCGTTTGTTTTCTGCTATTACAAATATTCTTGGAGGGATGCCGTCTTCTGTTTTGCATGCCGCCCCTTCCAGGTTGACGGTGGCGTGGGGGACTCGTTTCACACGGGCATCAGTGACAGTGAATTGGGCCGTAAACTGAACAAGCATGCAGCCTCCCAGGCACACCTGAACTGGTTAAATGGAACAGCTTTAAAGAGAGTGCATCTGCAGGAACTGTAGCAGCCAAACGCTCTGGAAGCCACAAGTCTGCTGTTGAACAGAACAGATCCGATTTATGCGAGGTCGTCGACATCGTGAGGCGACTGTCTAAACTCGGATTGCCATTTCGTGGACGCAGGAAGGGACACGAGTCAGAATCACGAGGAAATGTTCTTGAGGTTTGTGACTTCTTCTCCAAGTATATATGCTCCACTGAACCTTTAACACCTGTAGCAAATGCGATGCTCCTTGAGAAAGGCAAATCGTTCCTGATAGCTTTATCTCTGAACATCTTGCATTTTTTGAGGGGCTGCGGCTTCTTATGGATTGGGCACTCACGATCTGGTTCCTCAATTGTCTTTGTCCCAGAACAGCTTTTCTCTGCAACATCTGTTCTGTGTACTGACGCAGTGGTTTTGCGGTTGTAAGGAATGGACTTTCCTGAGCATGTGGAAGCTTGACTTTTATAGCTTGACATAACAATGCTTTGATAATTTCTCATTTTAGCTTGTTGCTGAACAAACTGCATGAAAACTGAAAAAGGAGGAAATGACACTTTGTGAGTCTCCCTGCGCTCTGTCCCCACAGTTGTCCACCTTTCCTGTAGGCTGAAGGGAAGTTTTTCCACTATTGGTCTCGAGCTGTGTCTAGGTATGCAAGCCCTGCTAGTGCGCCATCTGCTTTAGCACAGTAACTCTAAAAGAAGGGTTCCATTAGGTTGTTATTTATTTGTTCGGCTCAGAAAGTCCTCTACCTTCTTCAAGAGTGCGTCTTCAATATCCTCTGAGGAGCCGTAACACCCCTCAAGGTGCTGCCAGGCCATTATCACACCGTCAGAGGGCCTTATGATTATGGGAGCAGCAAAACCCAAGGGCTATGGACTGTTGACAACACTCCCCTGCGTGTGAATGGTTTGGTCTCATCAGATACATGGCAAGTGAAGCTGTCTGTTTGCAGATTCCAACAGAGCCCCAGGCTTCTCTGAAATGGGAGAGGATCTATTCCGAGGTCCAAATCCCTTAAATCTTTTGCGCGGTCCTCCACAGGAAATGCTTCCATGACTCGGTTACGATTTGATGCAACTTCCTGAAGTCTCAGATTAGATTCAGCTAACATGTTCTTGGTTCTTGTCAACAGATCAATAGCATCTTCTGGCGTGGCAACTGCTGTGAGTCCATGTCAACAAACTGTAGCATCAATGCCATGTTCTACCTCACCCGCTTGCGCTGCCCGCCTCATGCAGTAGGTGGCGACAGCGGGCGATGGGCATGAACAAACATGAACTTTCAGCCTGTACTCAACTACGTTCTTAGTGATATCGCTTCCTTGAACCAGAGATAGCAAAGATAGTGTTCTCTCTGTCTCTCTGTGTTCTCCGCTCAGCTCAAAGCAATAAAACATTTGCTGTATATCTGCTATCAGCTGCTACCTGTAGGCTCCTTCCGAAACCCCAATAGCACCCCAATCAGAGTGTTGAGATCGGGCCCACTAAGGAGCACTTGGTTTAGGGATATGCCATCACACTCTGCGCTCGAATCAAAAACGATCCCCAAATAAGATGATGTCTCGCTCTGGACCTTTTTACACATAGCTTTCTTAACACTATCCAAATACACTGTATACAACGAAGCACGAACCTGTTCACACTTTTAATCATCTTTTTAAACATACAAAACATGAATTCACGGATGTCTTTGAACAAAAGACATAACAGCCCCTTTCATGGTCTTATTTCATGATAACATTGCCTAATATTTATTATAAAAATTCTAAATGGTAGTATTATAATTACATGCAGCATCAAGGAAGAGTATTAAAAACGTAATACGTATACAGGTCGTATTTAATCCATGTATTAAATCGCTGGAAAAAATGGATTGGCTGTTCTTTTCGGAGCTAACGTAGTTAGCCAGTTTCTCCCTTGTGCCGGTCTCCAGCTCAGAGAAATGCAGAGTTGCGGCATAAAAATTTGCACAATCATTTTGCAAATCAACGTGAATAAGAAACACATCGGTCGAGGCCCAGATTAATAATTGAGGCAATACTTGAGATTGAACTGCAGACAGCTGGGAGTTTCTGTACATATTTTAATATGCATAAATCACACCTGCGTATAAGTCGCAGGACCGGCCAAGCTATGGAAAAAAAGTGTGACTTATAGTCTGGAAAATACACTCATCTAATCAGTCCGAATTCCTCCCACATAGTTTGTCACGCGTGTTCGTACAAATAGTTCTACTTTCATGTCGGGACTTCTTGCAGACGACCAGGAGAGGCAGGCACGTTATGCTTTAACGTGATTTCTATTTGCCACAGTTCTCGTGCGGTTCGTTGTGTCCACTTTACTACCAAAGGAAGGACGGGTGACGGCGTGGGTCGTGCTCATCCCATCGTCCACTCTCAGCACATTACAGCATTGTGAGCAGCCGGTTAAGTGTCCTCATCCCAGAATGAATTACACACGTCTTCTGTGACTAGACATCTGCCACAACTTGACATGAGTGGATTTGTCTGTGGAATAAAAGACGAGACAAAACAGAGCACGTAAAGAATTTATGCTCGGGATGACAAATACTGAATTATTTTAATAAAGCAAACATGAAGACTTCTTTACTTTGCATTTAATACTTAAGGTCATCGGGAAATCTGTACAGAATTACAGCTTAAAGCATTTTTTTTTCAAGCCAGCACTGATCGTCCAGAAGGCAGCGATCTGGATGGAGAACCCTTAAATACAAAGTGGACAAGGCTGTATAAATAATAGAATGTGAAACGTACGGCATGTAAAATATATACTTTGTATATTTATATGTTTAAAACATGCTGATTGGCTAAAGCCAGACAACTTTGCGCACACACACTCTCCAGCCGCCGTGTAAGCCACATACACACAGTTTGGTCACATTACAAATATATCAGGACACAGACAATACGTTGAGAAAAGCTTTCGTTGGAATAGTGCTGCTCGTTGGTCGAATGGCTGAAGGCTCGATGTGTAACGGGTGAAGAGCAGTGAGTCGGTATACTTCAGTCAAGTATACCTGGATAGAATTCAATTCAATTCAATTCAGTTTTATTTATATAGCGCCAGATCACAACATAAAGTCATCTCAAAGCACTTTACATGATTAGCAGGGAAAGACCTGCAGGGAAACACAGAACCCAACTTGACCCACAAGAGCAACGGAGGCAAGGAAAAACTTCCCTTTAACGGGCAGAAACCTTGGACAGAACCTAGGCTCATGGTGGACGGCCATCTGTCTGGCCGGCTGGGTTGAGAGAGAGAGAGAGAGAGAGAGAGAGAGAGAATGGCAGGTCGGAGACGAGTCAAGGAGATGGATAGGGAAGTGATAGTGAGACAGAGCAGGAGCAGACAAAAACTAAATGCTAATGCTAGCGACGTGGACATCAGCGCTGAGGCCACAGGTCCAGGTTCTGCAGCACCACGGACAGAAGGACTAGCGACGTGGACTTCAGTGTTGAGGGACACAGGTCCAGGTTCTGCAGCACCACGGACAGAAGGACCTGAAAGAGAGAGAGGGACAAACAGCGGGAGAGAGCGAACAAGACTACGGGGAATAGAGACATATTGCACACATATATTTATAACATAAATAATCAGATAAAGAGGGAGGAGCTCAGTGTGTCATGATGTTAAGCCACCAATGCTGCCTAATGACAGCAGATTGATTATACTGATTACTGCATCGATTAGTTATAAGCTTTGTTAAAAAGGAAAGTCTTTAATCTACTCTTGAACATAGAGATGGTGTCTGTCTCACGAACCAAAACGGGGAGCCGATTCCACAATAAAGGAGCTTGATAACTGAAAGCTCTGCCCCCCTGTCTGCTCTTGGAAATTTTTGGAACCACGAGCAGGCCAGCGTTTTGGGACCGCAGGGTCCTAGTGGGGCAATACGGGATAATCATCTCTGTAAGGTAAGGAGGGGCCTGGCCAGTGAGGGCTTTAAAAGTAAGTAGAAGGATTTTATATTCAATCCGTTCCCTAACAGGAAGCCAATGCAGAGATGCCAGAACAGGGGAAATGTGTTCTCTCTTTCAAGGCTACCCTAACTCCTAGTTCACAGACAGCAATAGACTCCAAACAAAAACCAGTAATATCTGCATTAACTCAAGTGGTTCGCTCCAGACCGACAGGTTGGTGGTAGCTAATTGTTTTAACAGCTTTTTCACCACTATTGCCACCCTGTTGGTCAGCAAACTCCCCCCGCATTCAGGTCTGTATGGTTCTGACCACATCCAAACTCACTATGAGAAGCTAGGTGCTAAAAAGGACACTTTCTCTTTCACACCTGTAAATACCGTTGATGTGCTAAAACAACTAATTGCCCTTCGACCTAACAAGGAGGCAACAAGTTTCCGACCCCCAAACTGGTAATCCCAGCCCATCAAACGCCACCCCAAAAAGCAGTGTGAGCGGTTTCAAGGCTACCCTAACTCCTAGTTCACAGACACCGGCCCATCATCGCTGTGTCTCAGGGCAAAAGCGAAGCATCTGTATTAACGTGGCTTCTTGCAATTTGGGTCAGTGTGTGGATAAATTCTAGCAAGCTTGGATTTGGATGAGACCGATGGAGCACCTTGAACTGAATAAGAGAACGTCTTTCACACTCTGAAGATGAATGAATCTTCCTCAAAACGTTAACCCCATTCTTCCTCACTATTTCTTATTTGGAGATCCTGCTCCCACGCACTTTAAATAGCCACAGCAGAAGTGGAGTCCAAGTGAGAAATTAAACTCAGCTTTCTTTTTAGTCGGGTTATAAGAAAACAGGTCCTCAACTAAATTGTCTGGGAACCCTGAAATGGAACCTGAAGCGACGCATATTTAAAGAAACTGGAAGGAGATCAATCTCATTTGTCAGAAAGTTGTTTAAATGAAGCAAACTTGGTATCAATAAAAAGGCCATTCATGTTTTTCCAGACCCAAAATGTGGTATCCTGCATTGAGGGAGGAAGAAAGTTGTTTACAAACTATTGGGCTAAGAAGATTCACGAGGTTTCTGCGGACGTGTAAAGAAAAGATGATTATTGAGTTATTTTTTAAATAAGCCCTGGGAATAAATACCGGAAGGCTCTGGAACAGTACAGATACTTAGGTAGCGCGACCATTTTAACAACGTTTGCTCTGCCAATCGGTGAAAGAGGAAGCGCCTTGAGATAATGTTTCTTTATGAACTGCTGCTACAGAAATCTCTTAAATCAGTTCTGGACAATAACAGGCATACAAAGATCTATGGAATATATTTTACTCAAACTTCTTGCAATAAATAATGAAACAGATGCAAGGATGCCAAATCTTCAGTGCATTCACAAAACATTTGAACAAAAAACCTCTCTCGTTAACAATTAATGAACAATGTTAAACAAAAACAGAAAGGCCACTTAAACCAATAACTGCACTGGAATCAGTTCACAATGTTGAAAAGAACATTCCAAACAGAAACTTCACTAGAAGTTAACAACGACCCTGAACACAGGAATTCCATTTTATCATGGGAAGGGAGGAAGTGAAATGAAACGTACCGTATTTTTTGGAAACATAAAACACGGCTCATTATAAAGAGCAACATCAACGAACGGGTTGATTTTCAAACATAAGGCGCTTTTAGCCTCGAGTCCAAAAAATACGGCATTTCGGATTTTAAGCGACTTCTTCCTGTTCCTCTCCCTCTTCCTCTTCCTCTTCCTCAAACTCGGCCTCCTCGGCGGTGGCGTCCTGGTACTGCTGGTACTCGGACACCACATGGCGGTGAATTGCTCAGAGATGGGTGCTGTTGTAACGTGTGTGAATTGCAGGCTGCTGGCGGTGATGCACGACAGTAGTCTGACAGCCTTCACTCGTTGCATTTATTCTGGTCAGAACAGAAAAATATAAATGTCAATCTGCACAGCTGCATGTCCAAACCTGCACACGGAAAACGGAGATCAGCAGCTATACGTTAGCATAGCGCGTTAGCAAGGATCAGCGAGCATGCAACGTGGTCAGAGAATCTACTCAAAATAAGGTTATTAGTTCGACTAAATATCGCCTGTAACTTCGTGATTACATAGTAGTTATATTAATGACCACGCGAAAATGCACAGATCTTGGCTTTCACCAGTTAATAATACTATAATTAACTGGTGACAGACAGACAATTAGACAGACAATAACTGTCTGCAGAGGTTCCCGTTCACGCTTCACCGAAAGACCTTCGTGTGCGGCAGAGTTTTCGTGATAAACAGTTCTGGACTGCGTCTCCGTGTTTGACACTCAGAAATTATGACTTCCTCCCACATTGTTACTTAGAATTTCCCTTTATAAACACCTGCCTGCTGTTCCGAGAACCAAAGAATGTGTGCCTATATAAGCGAGATGTGCTCACTGCCCTTGGCTTCAGTCGGACAACCGGTGCTCTGCTTGTATGACTGAAGCCCCAAGGCCTTGGTAAAATAATTAAAGACCAATCTTACGTAATCATGTGTCTTTATTATACAATTATTCAAAGTAACAGAAAACTGCCAACACAACTTGGTGTCAGAAGTGGGATTCCCTGGCTGGTCGCCGGAGCCTGGGTGAACAGCGAAGGCCACCAGGTCTGTAGCAGATCTGCCTCTGAGTCCGATCAGCGTTACGGAGAGAGGACTGTTCACGCTGACTTCTGGTCGCCACCACGGGTCTAAATAAAAGAAAAGGAAGCCTCCAACGACTTACTGGTAAGAAAAACTTAATGTTTTCAATTATTAACTGCCTTCCATTTTCCTCATAATTCTAATTAGGATATTGATGTCCAGACGAGACGCCGGTCTTCAGGACTCCGAGTGACAAGCCCCCGGGGCCTCTGAGTGAGAAAGGGGTAACGTCAGCAAGCACAGCCCGCCCGAGGTATTCTGATTAGGTACTGAGTATCTGGCCGAGGCACCGCGCGTCCTTGCTGATGGCCAACTAGAGACGTCTGGTTGGTTATTGATGTACTGCTCGCCCGAGATATTCTGATTAGGTATTGAATATCTGGCTGTGGCAAGCTGGACGGGTTGCTACTAACACAGCCCGTCGGAGGTATTCTGATTAGGTATTGAATATCTGGAAAGCAAACAAGCTGGAGATGGGATCTTCAGGCAGCAGACAAATTACGGATCCTGATGATCAGGTAGTCTGGACATCACCAATAATGTCGACATGCAAAGGAAATACGGTAAGGAAAGTGTTAACTGTCTCCCGCATTTCGTATCTCGATATGGCTTCCCGAACACTGGGAGCCTGAGTAGTCGCCAGCTGGCCGTTTTAAGAAGTAAGGTTGACCTGGAGAAAACTGTACTGCTCCAGAAGAATTCGGCAAAGACTGCTGAATTAGCTGCATGGGAGGAACGTAATAAATGCCTTAAAATGTGGGAGACAGAGAGCCGCCTCCGTATAGAAAAAGGGAAACCAAAGGAAACATGGAAAGCAGAAATTAAAGTGAATGATCAGGTAGCCAGTATAACCGAGGTACCCCCTAATCAAATCAATTTTGATTCTAAACCTGCAGTCTCCGTTCCCCCACCTTGTTCTGATAACAATCCCTTTCTTCCTCTCCTTTCTTCTCATCTCTATCTGAGTTTGGCACTCGCGGGTCCCTCTGGACCGGCACCAATGGAGGACTGGGCCCCACCTCCGCGCCGCCATAGGCCGACAGCACCTCCATCCACGGCTGTCCCACCGCCCCGTCCGCATCCTCCACCTCTCCTTCCAAATGGCCTGCGACCCCCCCTTTTGAGGTTCGCGCCAGTCTCATCGGGAGATGGGCTAATGATAGACTGACTGCCGTGGTGGAGGTATTTGCTCTCCATGTGAAGAGCTGCTCCAGGACAAGCTGCTCCAGCTCGACGTGCCCGACTCCCTCTGCTGGTGGATCACCGACTTCCTGACGGAGCGGAGGCAGCATGTGCGGCTGGGGTCTACGGTCTCGGACACCCTGACTATCAGCACCGGATCCCCCCAGGGCTGTGTACTTTCCCCCTGGCTCTTCTCCCTGTACATCAACTGCTGCACCTCTGGCCATCAGTCCATCAAACTGATTAAGTTTGCAGACGACACCACCCTCATCGGGCTCATCTCGGACGGTGATGAGTCGGCCTACAGGAGGGAGGTGGACCGGCTGGTGTCCTGGTGTCGCAGCAACAACCTGGAGCTGAACAGCCAGAAAACAGTGGAGATGATTGTCGACTTCAGGAAAGTCACAGCCCCACCGCCCCCCCTCGCCCTCACATACTCCCCTACCCCATCTCCATCGTGGACTCTTTCCGCTTCCTGGGCACCACCATCACCCGGGACCTCAAGTGGGAGCCGACCATCAGCTCCCTCATCAAGAAGGCTCAGCAGAGGATGTACTTCCTGCGACAGCTGAGGAAACTCAAGCTGCCAACCCAGATGTTGGTGCAGTTCTACACCTCCATCGTGGAGTGCGTCCTCACCTCCTCCATCACCGTGTGGTACGCTGGCGCCACCACCAGGGACAGACACAGAGTGCAGCGCATTGTACGTGCTGCGGAGAAGGTGATCGGCTGCAAGCTGCCATCGCTCCAGGACCTGCATGTCTCCAGGACTCGGAGGCGTGCAGGTCGGATCACAGCCGACCCTTCTCACCCTGGACATGGACTCTTTGACCCTCTCCCCTCAGGCAGGAGGCTACGGTCCATCCGGACCAGAACCTCCCGCCACAAGAACAGCTTCTTTCCCTCAGCCGTAAGACTAATGAACACTTAATAATTCTGTCCCGGACTCCTGAATACAACTTGCACTTTTCCATTTGCACTGCGTGATGACGATAGTTTACTGCTGCTAGTACACATCTGTGTAACCACTCCGGCTGCTGTTGATGTTTGTACCTGTATGGTCTTTGTATTTTGTCCTTAATGTTAGATGTAGCACGACTTCACCGAGAAACGTTCCTAGTCTGTGAACCCTCACTGACAATGGCAATAAACCACTTCTGATTCTGATTCTGATTCTGATTCTGATTCTGAGGTATGTGCTCTCCATGTGAAATATCCAGACCTAAACAGCTGCAGCTGCAAACGTTAATCGACCTCCTGAGCTGCAGCTGTTTAGGGTCGCGGTACAAAGAACTCATGGAGCGTTTTATTTTGAAGGTGGGCTGCAGGAAGTGTTTGTTCCATTGTAGTTTTTATCAGCTGGGCACGTCAGCGTGGATGGGCGGGGCGTATCGTACACTACGGTGCGATGTGGGTCCGTCTGGACGAAGTTTCTGGAGGAGCTGCAGCGGAGCGGAGTTCACGCCGACTGTCCGCTGCGCTCGGACGGATCCGCTCACCTGGACAGCTCACCTGGACAGCTCACCTTCTGCACCCGGGACCAGTCACCGGATTCATTTCACCTGTTCGGCCGCAGCGGCACCGTCGGCTCACCAGTTGATATTGGGGAGATGCAAAGAAGACCAGAGTGAGGTCCTGGGTCCGATAAAGCCGGGTCCCTCTGATTGGACCGACGGAATGTCTTCACCTCGCTGATGTCCGCACACTGACGCCGCAGAGACCCTGACGTCACACCGGACCCACTGATGGGGCAGATGTCTCCTTCCGCAGAGGCGGATGCGGAGGCGGCGGAGCGGCTGCGCTCGGTGCGGGAGAGGCTGGAGGCCACCGGGTCCGGACTCGGTGAGCTGGAGTACCTGCGTCAGCGGCAGGAGGAGCTCGTCCGGACCGCTTTGGACCTGCAGCAGGAGGAGCAGCAAAAGGAGTCTCACCTGAGCTCCGAGGAGAAGCTGCTGGAGGACAACATCCTTCTGCTTAGGAAACAGCTGGTAGGTCCTGACCTGTCTGTCGCATGACCTCTGACCCCCTGACTCAGGTGTGCAGGGTGACGTCACACGGATCAGGGTGTGTCGGATAGACCCCCCCCCCCCCCGGCTCACACAGGATTCTGGGTTTTTTAATGATTCCAGTTGATATTTAACCAATGTGTGTGTCTTCAATTAAATGGGCCTGATATTCTGACATTACCTCACACGAACGCACACGCACACACACACACACACACATTGACACGCCTCCGTCTGCATTGTGTGTTTTTGTCAGAATGAGATCAGGATTTTCTCAGTGTGGGGTGAACGAGTGTTCAAATGTTAACCTGATGAGAACCTCTGACTGAGAGTAGAACCGTGTTTGTTCCAGAACCTGATGTTTGTGTTCGGGTCACATGACATTCAGCTGTCGTTTCTGTTGGCGTGAGAACGTGGGCCTGGAATTCCCGGAAAGGTTCTGCTTTTTAATTTCAAGGCCTTGGACTATCAGAACCCCGTCGGCGTGGAGATTTAAAGGTTCTACGTTCCTAACAATTGAACGGAACCGTTGTCGTTTCCTGCTGAATGTCGCTGGGCTTCAGTGTTTCAGTGTTTCTGCAGCGGTGTCGTATTTCGGACGGTTGAATCATGTTCTTCAGATGAGAAACCTGATCTCTGTCCGTTCTGTTTTTCCTCCTCCTCTTCGTATGTTTTTACTCGTCTTCCTCTTTGAGGACAGAGTCTGTTGTGTTTTTGGATGCTGTCTGTCCTGCAGATGCAGCTCTAAACCTGAATCTGGATCAGATTAGTTAATGCGGGGTCATGGTGGAAACGGGACCCGCGCTGTGACATCACTTCCTGCTGATCAAACGGGGTCCGGGTGGAGACGGGACACGCGCTGTGACGTCACTTCCTGCTGATCAAACGGGGTCAGGGTGGAGACGGGACACGCGCTGTGACATCACTTCCTGGTGATCAAACGGGGTCCGGGTGGAGACGGGACACGCGTTGTGACATCACTTCCTGCTGATCAAACGGGGTCCGGGTGGAGACGGTCCCACGTCTGTTGCTTTAGTATGTCGTTGTGAGCAGCAAGAAGAGTCTCTTCTACAGCAACGAGCAAGACAAGGAGCAGTCCATTCCCTACATGGTGCTAGATATAGAGTGAGTAGAGCAGCTTGTCCACCTCTGCTGAGAAGACAGACGGGGACGGGTCTCACTGCGTCCTGTAGGAATGATGGTTTTGTCTTCACACAGCAAACTGTTCCACGTGAGGCCCGTCACCCAAACCGATGTGTACCGTGCCGACGCCAAAGAGATCCCGAGGATATTCCAGGTCTGCTTCCGTGATCTACTGTTGGAATCCTGACTCTTGCTGATCGTCTTTGTTTATTTGAGACACACAATTGTGTTGTCAATGTTCCAGATTCTTTATGCCAATGAGGGCGAGAGCAAAAAGGAGCAGGAGTTCCCCGTGGAGCCGCTGGCCTGTGGAGAGAAGTCCAGCTACATCTGCCACAAGGGCCACGAGTTGGTCCCCACGCTCTACCACTTCCCTGCTAGCTGCGAGGCCTGCACCAAGCCGCTGTGGAACATGTTCAAGCCCCCGCCTGCCCTGGAGTGCCGCCGCTGCCACATCAAGTGTCACAAAGACCACATGGAGAAGAAGGAGGACATCGTCGCGCCATGCAAAGGTGGGCCTGTCTATTAATTAACGGTGATTCATGACTAATGCGCTCTGGCTCTGCCCCCCCCCCCAGTGAACTATGATGTGTCTACGGCCAAAAACCTCCTGCTGCTGGCCCTATCCCAGGAGGAGCAACAGAAGTGGGTCAGTCGACTGGTCAAGAAGATCCCCAAGAAACCGCCCCCAGCAGAGCAGTTTGCACGCTGCTCGCCACGCACCTCCATGAAAGTCCAGCCCAGCCAGTCCACGAGGAGGCCCAGTCGCCCGCCCCCGACCAGCAAGAGCAGGTGGGGGCATTAAAGGCATCAAACAGTGATGACTGCAGCGCTGTTTGCTGAGCTGCCAACATTCAACGGCAAAATGTGTAAAACGTGTTATCGGGGATGCGTGTAGTTTATCTTCTGACCTACGGGGGGGGGCTGAGTTCACCCAGGGGGGAGGTCGTGCACGTTTTGAACACAAAAGTAGTTCAGATGAAAGGAGCCCCCACCACAAAGAGCCCTTTGGGGCCGGTAATTCCCCTCGTTCTTTAGGAATGACTGAAATAATTGTCTTTCCATGAAGGGGGGGGGCAGTTTTTCGGTTTTGGGGCAATAGTTTTTACAGCGTTGATGGATATTTTCGGCGTATTTAGTGAATCGTTCTGTGTGCTTGTTGTTTTGCTTTGGTCGTTTAAATGAAGAGAAGTTTCTTTTGTGTTTCTTGTGTGTTCAAATCATCCAATTCTCCTTGTAGTATCTTGATTTTAGTTTTCGTTGCCTCCTGAAGGTTTTTGGAAAGTTCCTTTTGAAGTTTCTTAAACTCCTCCTCCAATTTCTTTTGTTTTAGTTGTCTGATTTTCTTTTCATTGGAGGAAATGGATATTAACGTCCCTCTGATCCATTATCGTTCTCCAAGTTCGATTCGCTTCGATTTCATTCTTCATACTTTCAGTAATACGTTTGTAGCCTCCAGAGAGTGGATCTACTCAGACCTCAGCCCGGCCGAGTCCGATCACGTGCTTGCTGACTCGATCAGGATATGGATCGTTATTGTCATTTCTTTTGGTCAGATCTGGAGTTACGCCGTGGCACAGAGTGAGACCTCTCTACGACAGACAGAGATGGTAATGCGTACAAAAACACACGGCATGACGTCACTTCCTTCCAGAAGTCCGGGGAACATGACCTTTCTGGTCGTCTGAAAAGGAAGGATGCTTTTCTTCAGAATTAATATATTCTCCACTATCAATATTAATTTTAGGAAACAAAAGATTGAATTAATGACCCCTCTTAAATGCACCCCATACCATTATTGACCCCCCCCCCCCCCCCCCCCCACCGGCTACTCATGTTGTATGGAAAGGAAAATAATAATTCCAAATATAAAAAAAAAAAAGATTTTTCTTTTCTTTCCTTTTTTTATCTTTTAATCTGGGATTGTTCAGGGGGGCGGGCCGTAGTTTGGGGACCACTGATATAAAGCGTAAACAGGGTGACAGGGGACACCACATTATTCCCCGTGAAGCATTACATTCCTAAATGTGTGTTTTGGTTTCCAACCACAAAGTGTCTTTGCTGCACCGAACGTTCAGACACGGTCCTGGTTGACTGCTTGCTATGGTGGTGGTGGCGGCCTGTGGCCATGCATGTTTGTTGGGGCTCCTGACCATCTAGTCTTGATGGTTAAAATATAAGCTTTGATGATGTCTGATGGTTTTTTTGTTGCCAGTGGAGCGAGGACTCGTTATAGGCTCGTCTTCGTGCATCTGACTTTGATCTAGAGCACATCTAACACACAGAAGATGAGTAACGCTCCATTTGTGCTCTGACTTTGATCTAGAGCACATCTAACCCACAGAAGATGAGTAACGCTCCATTTGTGCTCTGACTTTGATCTAGAGCACATCTAACCCACAGAAGATGAGTAACGCTCCATTTGTGCTTGATCTCCTGTCATACGTGGAGGTCTGCATGCAGCTTTGCTATTTTCTGAGACAAAGCTAGCTTCTTTCTCTCTTCCTCCAGCTAACCCTGCCTGGGAGTGGCGTCCGGCGTCCGGCGCCCGGCGCCGGGTTTCATGCTACACAGATCAGCATGCTGAGCTCCACGCCGTTCCAAAGTGGAGTTGTGTGACCCTTACCCACCCACCCAGCCTGGTCAGCCGTGGAGCTGGAGCAAGTCGTTCAGCTTCTACAGAACAGGAACCAACCCGACCAGGGCTTGCCAGAAGGGGAAACACTTACCTCAACAGCTTTTGGGGGTTCGTGTAGCCAAAAAGACATTCTTGTGTTTAATAATTGTGAACAATATGAAGGGTTTAAAGGGGAACACGACACTCAGAAGATGAGATTCCTGACCGTAATCCCAGAGGTCAGTCTCTGAAATGTTGTTGTAGCTTCTTGATAGCTTTCATGTGCGACTCCACACAGTCACTGAAACCCTGAATGAGGTACTGACGAACGAGCTGACCTCTAGATGAGACACCACGTGTCTCCATCTGACGTCCCAGGCACTCGTGCTTTGTGGTTGTTGGACTATGGAGGCCCACACAAGACATCCCGACATCTTCTGAGGGTTGTTGTTTATGAAGGGTTGCACTGCTCGGCTCCGCCCCCTCTTTGAATGTACATCTGGGACGTTTCAGAGGTGACACAGGAATTGTACTCATTGTGGTGTGTGGTGTGGTGGTACAGGACATGACATCCATTCGAGAAGCACCCTGGCATGAGAGACTGACGTACCCCGGTGAGCGTATTGCATCACTCCCTGTCCTATTTATTGTTAGCGGATTAACGCCGCCAACTTTCGCAACTCTTTGGGGCGTTTCTCCTTTGGTTTGATAAGCTAACTATCGAATCGCTTTTAGCACCGCTAGCTAGCTAGCGATGGCTTCTCCCTCTGCCTCTCCGCTGTCCTGCTCAGTGTGTCAAATGTTTAGCTTCTCCTCTGCTTCCTTTACTGACAGCGAAACGTGTAAGAGGTGTAGTCTATTTGCTATGTTGGAGACGAGGCTAAATGATTTAGAGACACGGTTCCGCACCATAGAAGCGAATCCAGTAGCTTCGATAGCTAGCCAGCCCTCCCTTAGCGGTGCGGACCGAGCCGCTAACCGTCTCCCGGCTGCTCCCGAGCAGCCGGGACACCAAGGCGGCTGGGTGACTGTTCGGAGGAAGCATAGTCCGAAGCCCGCTACGGTTCACCACCGCCCCGTTCACGTTTCTAATAGATTTTCCCCGCTCAGCAACACACCTGCTGAGGACAGTACTCTGGTGATTGGTGACTCCATTCTCAGAAACGTGAAGCTAGCGACTCCAGCGGCCATAGTGAGGTGTATCCCGGGGGCCAGAGCGGGCGACATTGAATCAAATTTGAAGTTGCTGGCGAAAGCTAAACGTAAATACCGTAAGATTGTAATCCACGTCGGCACTAATGACGTCCGGCTACGCCAGTCGGAGGTCACAAAAATTAATATTGAGTCATGTGTAGCTTTGCTAGGACTATGTCGGACTCCGTAGTTTTCTCTGGCCCCCTCCCCAATCTGACGAGTGACGATATGTTTAGCCGCATGTCGTCATTCAACCGCTGGCTGTCTAGGTGGTGTCCGGAAAACAACGTGGGCTTTGTAAATAACTGGCAGACATTCTGGGGAAAACCTGGTCTTATTAGGAGAGACGGTGTCCATCCTACGTTTGCTGGCGCAGCTCTCATTTCTAGCAATCTGACCGAGTTTGTTAGACAACCAAAACCCTGACAATCCAGAGTCGGGACCAGGAGTCAGAGATGTAGTCCTACACCCATCTCTGAGCGTCCTCTGGATCAGTCACCCACCCAGAACCCCATCCAGAACCCCACACAGAACCCCATAGAGATGGTGTCTATAGAGATGGTGTCTGTTCCCCGACCCCCTAAGGTTGTTAAATTGTACAGGAGACGTGTTACTCCTGGAAACCTTATAAAAATAAAAACTGCTGCCACAGAAATTAATAATAGTAAAACCATTAAATGTGGACTTTTGAATATTCGCTCTTTGGCGTCAAAGGCATTTTTAATAAATGATCTGATCTCAGATCAGCATGTTGATATTTTCTCTTTGACTGAAACCTGGCTGGGTCCTGAAGATTATTTCAGTTTAAATGAAGCCACGCCTCAGAGTTATGTTAACTCTCACATTTCTCAAGACGCCGGCCGTGGAGGTGGAGTTGGAGCCATCTATAACTCTGAGCTCCAGATTAACACTAAACCTAAATTAAACTATACCTCCTTTGAGAGTCTTATTCTTAGTCTGTCACTCCCAACATGGAAATCAAGCCAGCCAGTCCTGATTGTTATAGTTTACCGCCCTCCAGGCCCAGACTCTGAATTCATGTCAGAATGTTCTGAATGTTTAACAAGCTTAGTTCTGAAAGCAGAACAGATACTTGTTGTGGGAGATTTTAACATTCATGTAGATGTCAGTGACGACTGCCTTGCTACTGCCTTCCTCTCATTACTGGACTCAATTGGCTTCTCCCAGATAGTGAACGAACCCACCCACAGCTTTAATCATGCCTTGGATCTGGTTCTCACGTATGGTATTGATATTGATCAATTAATTGTATTTCCACTGAACCCTTTTTTATCAGACCACAAGTTCATCACTTTTACGTTTTGTATTATTGGACTACGTTCCATCAAACAGAACTGCCTTGACTAGATGTCTGTCTGATGGTGCTATTGCTAGATTCAAAGAAGTGATCCCGTCAGCATTAAACTCTTTATCAAGCCTTAACATTACTGAGGAGTCGTGTGGTAACTTTAGCCCCTCCCACATAGATCATCTTTAGGTGGTGCTGGGGACTTGATGCGCACGACGCTTGACTCCATCGCCCCCTTAAGAATTAAAAAACTAAAACCAAGAAGGAAAGCTCCGTGGTTCAATTCTGAGATTAGATTGTTAAAACAAACATCCCAAAGACTGGAGAGAAGGTGGCGCTCAACTAAATTGGAGGAGTCTTGTTTAATCTGGAAAAACAGCCTGAAAATGTACAGGAAGACGCTCCGCAAGGCAAGAGGTGCATATTTCTCATCTCTAATAGAAGAGAACAAATCTAATCCGAGGTTTCTCTTTGACACCGTAGCTAGGCTAACACAAAGCGCCAGCTCTGTTGACCCTTTTGTCCCGACAGGTCTCAGTAGTGAAGACTTCATGAACTTCTTCAGTACCAAAATCGAATCGATTAGGGACGTCATTCGTCAGTGTCTGCCTTCGTGTGGCATTGACCCCCCCCCCCCCCCTGGCAATGGAAGTAGAGATACGGCTGTTACTCTTGATAGTTACTTGGATAGCTTCACCCCCATTAACTTGCAGCAAATTAGTGCAGCTATTGCCTCATCTAAACCGTGCACTTGTCTCTTAGACCCGGTCCCAACTAAGCTACTTAAAGAAGTCTTCCCCTCAATCAGTATTGCTTTGCTAAATATAATTAATCTATCCCTACTCACAGGCTATGTACCCAAGTCTTTTAAAACAGCAGTCATTAAACCGCTTCTCAAAAAACCAACATTAGATCCTGATGTCTTGGCTAACTATCGGCCAATTTCAAACCTTCCATTCCTGTCAAAGCTTTTAGAGAAAGCAGTTTCCAGTCAGCTGTGTGAATTCTTACAAGACAATAAGTTATTTGAGGTTTTTCAGTTGGGTTTCAGAGCTCATCATAGCACAGAGACAGCATTAGTTAAAGTCACCAATGACCTTTTAATAGCATCTGATAATGGACTGGTCTCCGTGCTTATTTTATTAGATCTTAGTGCAGCCTTTGACACAATAGATCATCAGATTCTGTTACAGAGGCTGGAACAATCTGTTGGTGTTAGAGGATCTGCATTAAACTGGTTTAGATCATATTTATCTGATAGATTTCAGTTTGTACGTGTTCATGATGAATCCTCTACGTACACTGAAGTTAAATATGGAGTTCCACAGGGTTCAGTGCTTGGACCTATTCTGTTCACGCTGTATATGCTACCCTTAGGTAACATTATTAAGAAACATAGCATAAATTTCCACTGCTATGCGGACGATACTCAATTGTACCTGTCCGTTCAGCCAGACAAGGTCGATCAGTCGGTTAGACTTCAGACGTGCCTTAAGGACATTAACTCCTGGGTGACCGAGAACTTCCTGTTATTAAATCTAAATAAAACTGAGGTTCTGGTTCTTGGGCCAAAGCATCTCAGAAATGTCTGTTCTAGTGTTGTAGATGGCGTCTCAGTGTCCACCAGCACCACTGCCAAGAATCTGGGTGTAATCTTTGATCAGGACCTGTCATTTCAGTCCCAGATAAAGCATATTTCAAGGACTGCGTTCTTTCACCTTCGGAATATTTCAAAAGTCAGGCACCTACTAAAAGATGCAGAAAAAATAGTCCATGCTTTTCAAGAATCAAGAAATCTTTAATGTCATTCATACACTCTCATGCACGAACGAAAAACAGCACTCAGGTCCCAGCTCGAGGCACACAACACACATTCATTCAACTTAAAGTAAATATATACACAAAATTAAAAAGTGACAAAGTGACAAAGTGACAAAGTGATTGCACGATCCCCGTTTGGGTCCAACACGGAAGCAGTGCATTTGGCCTCCGAGTTATCCACTGTTCACAACCCTCACAGCATCAGGGAAGAAACTGTTTTTGAACCTGGTGGTTCTGGCCCTGATGCTGCGCAGCCTCCTCCCAGATGGGAGGGGGGAAAATAGTCCGTGTGCAGGGTGGGTGGGGTCCTTCATGATGCAGGTTGCCTTTTTCCTGCACCTCCTGCTGTAAATGTCACTCACGGTGGGTAGGCTGCTCTCTGAAGTCCTTTGGGCCGATTTAACCACCCGCTGCAGGGCCTTCCTGTCTGCAGCAGAGCAGCTGCCGTACCACACCGTGATGCAGGATGAGAGGACACTCTCCACCGCACACCTGTAGAAGGACGCCAGGACAGGGGAGCCCATACCTGCTCGCCTCAGCCTCCTCAGAAAGTAGAGGCGCTGGTGGGCCTTTTTCACTAAGGCGGCGAACTTGACGATATGACTGCCCGGGTACTTGGCTTTGCAGTCATACGTCAGCAGGGTGAACAGCAGAGGGCTCAGAACGCATCCTTGAGGGGAGCCGGTGTTGAGGATGATGGGGGCGGAGGAGATGTTGCGGATTCTCACAGTCTGCGGCCTGTTCGTCAGGAAGTCCAGAACCCAGTTGCACATCGATGGGCTCAGCCCCAGTGTCACCAGTTTGTTGACCAGAGTCTGCGGGATGATGGTGTTAAATGCCGAGCTGAAGTCCAGAAACAGCAGCCTGGCATAAGCATCTCTGGTCTCCAGGTGACTCAGGGCCTCGTGAACCACTGAAGCGATCGCATCGTCGGTGGAGCGGTTCCTCCGGTACGCGTACTGATGGGGGTCCACACTATCATCGACGCTGTCCTTAATGTGCCCCATCACCAGCCGCTCAAAGCACTTCATGACTATTGGAGTCAGAGCAACCGGCCGATAGTCGTTCAGGCATGAAACGGTGGAGGTCTTGGGGACAGGGATGATGGTGGCTGTCTTCAGACACGTCGGCACTGAGCCCTGGGACAATGAGGTGTTGAAGATGTCGGTCAACACCTCGAAGAGCTGATCGGCACAGTCCCTCAGAACCCAGCCCGGGATGTTGTCTGGGCCTGCAGCCTTGCGGGGGTTGATCTTCCGCAGGGACCTCACCACATCCTCAGCAGCCAGACTGAGGGGCAGCTCACCTGGTGGAAGCGTGAGCTTTGTGCAGGGAGACGTGACTTTGTGACTTCCAGACTGGACTACTGCAACTCCTTACTGTCCGGCATCCCAAAAAAGTCTATTAAACATCTCCAGCTGATCCAGAATGCAGCAGCTCATGTTTTGATGGGGGCCAGACTGAGAGAACACATTTCCCCTGTTCTGGCATCTCTGCATTGGCTTCCTGTTAGGGAACGGATTGAATATAAAATCCTTCTACTTACTTTTAAAGCCCTCACTGGCCAGGCCCCTCCTTACCTTACAGAGATGATTATCCCGTATTGCCCCACTAGGACCCTGCGGTCCCAAAACGCTGGCCTGCTCGTGGTTCCAAAAATTTCCAAGAGCAGACAGGGGGGCAGAGCTTTCAGTTATCAAGCTCCTTTATTGTGGAATCAGCTCCCTGATTGGTTCCTGAGACAGACACCATCTCTATGTTCAAGAGTAGATTAAAGACTTTCCTTTTTAACAAAGCTTATAACTAATCGATGCAGTAATCAGTATAATCAATCTGCTGTCATTAGGCAGCATTGGTGGCTTAACATCATGACACACTGAGCTCCTCCCTCTTTATCTGATTATTTATGTTATAAATATATGTGTGCAATATGTCTCTATTCCCCGTAGTCTTGTTCGCTCTCTCCCGCTGTTTGTCCCTCTCTCTCTTTCAGGTCCTTCTGTCCGTGGTGCTGCAGAACCTGGACCTGTGTCCCTCAACACTGATGTCCATATCGCTAGTCCTTCTGTCCGTGGTGCTGCAGAACCTGGACCTGTGGCCTCAGCGCTGATGTCCACGTCGCTAGCATTAGCATTTAGTTTTTGTCTGCTCCTGCTCTGTCTCACTATCACTTCCCTATCCATCTCCTTGACTCGTCTCCGACCTGCCATTCTCTCTCTCTCTCTCTCTCTCTCTCAACCCAGCCGGCCAGACAGATGGCCGTCCACCATGAGCCTAGGTTCTGTCCAAGGTTTCTGCCCGTTAAAGGGAAGTTTTTCCTTGCCTCCGTTGCTCTTGTGGGTCAAGTTGGGTTCTGTGTTTCCCTGCAGGTCTTTCCCTGCTAATCCTGTAAAGTGCTTTGAGATGACTTTATGTTGTGATCTGGCGCTATATAAATAAAACTGAATTGAATTGAATTGAATTCTATCCAGGTGTACTTGACTGAAGTATACCGACTCACTGCTCTTCACCCGTTACACATCGAGCCTTCAGCCATTCGACCAACGAGCAGCACTATTCCAACGAAAGCTTTTCTCAACGTATTGTCTGTGTCCTGATATATTTGTAATGTGACCAAACTGTGTGTATGTGGCTTACACGGCGGCTGGAGAGTGTGTGTGCGCAAAGTTGTCTGGCTTTAGCCAATCAGCATGTTTTAAACATATAAATATACAAAGTATATATTTTACATGCCGTACGTTGCACATTCTATTATTTATACAGCCTTGTCCACTTTGTATTTAAGGGTTCTCCATCCAGATCGCTGCCTTCTGGACGATCAGTGCTGGCTTGAAAAAAAAACGCTTTAAGCTGTAATTCTGTACAGATTTCCCGATGACCTTAAGTATTAAATGCAAAGTAAAGAAGTCTTCATGTTTGCTTTATTAAAATAATTCAGTATTTGTCATCCCGAGCATAAATTCTTTACGTGCTCTGTTTTGTCTCGTCTTTTATTCCACAGACAAATCCACTCATGTCAAGTTGTGGCAGATTTCTAGTCACAGAAGACGTGTGTAATTCATTCTGGGATGAGGACACTTAACCGGCTGCTCACAATGCTGTAATGTGCTGAGAGTGGACGATGGGATGAGCACGACCCACGCCGCCACCCGTCCTTCCTTTGGTAGTAAAGTGGACACAACGAACCGCACGAGAACTGTGGCAAATAGAAATCACGTTAAAGCATAGCCGGGGTGCCTGCCTCTCCTGGTCGTCTGCAAGAAGTCCCGACATGAAAGTAGAACTATTTGTACGAACACGCGTGACAAACTATGTGGGAGGAATTCGGACTGATTAGATGAGTGTATTTTCCAGACTATAAGTCACACTTTTTTTCCATAGCTTGGCCGGTCCTGCGACTTATACGCAGGTGTGATTTATGCATATTAAAATATGTACAGAAACTCCCAGCTGTCTGCAGTTCAATCTCAAGTATTGCCTCAATTATTAATCTGGGCCTCGACCGATGTGTTTCTTATTCACGTTGATTTGCAAAATGTCTTGTGGCAAATTTTTATGCCGCAACTCTGCATTTCTCTGAGCTGGAGACCGGCACAAGGGAGAAACTGGCTAACTACGTTAGCTCCGAAAAGAACAGCCAATCCATTTTTTCCAGCGATTTAATACATGGATTAAATACGACCTGTATACGTATTACGTTTTTAATACTCTTCATTGATGCTGCATGTAATTATAATACTACCATTTAGAATTTTTATAATAAATATTAGGCAATGTTATCATGAAATAAGACCATGAAAGGGGCTGTTATGTCTTTTGTTCAAAGACATCCGTGAATTCATGTTTTGTATGTTTAAAAAGATGATTAAAAGTGTGAACAGGTTCGTGCTTCGTTGTATACAGTGTATTTGGATAGTGTTAAGAAAGCTATGTGTAAAAAGGTCCAGAGCGAGACATCATCTTATTTGGGGATCGTTTTTGATTCGAGCGCAGAGTGTGATGGCACATCCCTAAACCAAGTGCTCCTTAGTGGGCCCGATCTCAACACTCTGATTGGGGTGCTATTGGGGTTTCGGAAGGAGCCTACAGGTAGCAGCTGATAGCAGATATACAGCAAATGTTTTATTGCTTTGAGCTGAGCGGAGAACACAGAGAGACAGAGAGAACACTATCTTTGCTATCTCTGGTTCAAGGAAGCGATATCACTAAGAACGTAGTTGAGTACAGGCTGAAAGTTCATGTTTGTTCATGCCCGTCGCCCGCTGTCGCCACCTACTGCATGAGGCGGGCAGCGCAAGCGGGTGAGGTAGAACATGGCATTGATGCTACAGTTTGTTGAGATGGACTCACAGCAGTTGCCACGCCAGAAGATGCTATTGATCTGTTGACAAGAACCAAGAACATGTTAGCTGAATCTAATCTGAGACTTCAGGAAGTTGCATCAAATCGTAACCGAGTCATGGAAGCATTTCCTGTGGAGGACCGCGCAAAAGATTTAAGGGATTTGGACCTTGGAATAGATCCTCTCCCATTTCAGAGAAGCCTGGGGCTCTGTTGGAATCTGCAAACAGACAGCTTCACTTGCCATGTATCTGATGAGACCAAACCATTCACACGCAGGGGAGTGTTGTCAACAGTCCATAGCCCTTGGGTTTTGCTGCTCCCATAATCATAAGGCCCTCTGACGGTGTGATAATGGCCTGGCAGCACCTTGAGGGGTGTTACGGCTCCTCAGAGGATATTGAAGACGCACTCTTGAAGAAGGTAGAGGACTTTCTGAGCCGAACAAATAAATAACAACCTAATGGAACCCTTCTTTTAGAGTTACTGTGCTAAAGCAGATGGCGCACTAGCAGGGCTTGCATACCTAGACACAGCTCGAGACCAATAGTGGAAAAACTTCCCTTCAGCCTACAGGAAAGGTGGACAACTGTGGGGACAGAGCGCAGGGAGACTCACAAAGTGTCATTTCCTCCTTTTTCAGTTTTCATGCAGTTTGTTCAGCAACAAGCTAAAATGAGAAATTATCAAAGCATTGTTATGTCAAGCTATAAAAGTCAAGCTTCCACATGCTCAGGAAAGTCCATTCCTTACAACCGCAAAACCACTGCGTCAGTACACAGAACAGATGTTGCAGAGAAAAGCTGTTCTGGGACAAAGACAATTGAGGAACCAGATCGTGAGTGCCCAATCCATAAGAAGCCGCAGCCCCTCAAAAAATGCAAGATGTTCAGAGATAAAGCTATCAGGAACGATTTGCCTTTCTCAAGGAGCATCGCATTTGCTACAGGTGTTAAAGGTTCAGTGGAGCATATATACTTGGAGAAGAAGTCACAAACCTCAAGAACATTTCCTCGTGATTCTGACTCGTGTCCCTTCCTGCGTCCACGAAATGGCAATCCGAGTTTAGACAGTCGCCTCACGATGTCGACGACCTCGCATAAATCGGATCTGTTCTGTTCAACAGCAGACTTGTGGCTTCCAGAGCGTTTGGCTGCTACAGTTCCTGCAGATGCACTCTCTTTAAAGCTGTTCCATTTAACCAGTTCAGGTGTGCCTGGGAGGCTGCATGCTTGTTCAGTTTACGGCCCAATTCACTGTCACTGATGCCCGTGTGAAACGAGTCCCCCACGCCACCGTCAACCTGGAAGGGGCGGCATGCAAAACAGAAGACGGCATCCCTCCAAGAATATTTGTAATAGCAGAAAACAAACGCTTTGTTTTTCCAATAAATGTTGAGGGGTATTCCTGGCACCTGAGCAGTGTCACATGACTGCTCAAAAATTACTTTATCACGAAAAACTAAACAGGATTTTGATTTGTTTATTGGTTGTTTCATGAGTTATATTATATTTTTAAAAATTACAATAATTTAACAACAAAATATGTGTTAATCAGGGGCGCCGTTTTTCTGGTCGCGTCGAGACCAACTTGTCAAACTGGCAGGGAAACGACCAAACAGCTGACTGCATCTTGTTCTTCTGTATAACGTTGAACCTTGGACAATGACCGTCTTTGTGTATAAACATTGAATTATAGATGTTCGATAAGAATCTTAAAATTAGTTGTAAACTAAGGTTCTTCCGGCAGATGCTGACAAAAGGACATGTTCCTGCAGATTTCAGACTGGAATCAGTAAAATGACCTGTAAACAAGTTGAAACTGTCAGAACAAGCTTCTTCTGGCAGAGCCTGACAAAAAGACATGTTACTGCAGATTTCAGACTGGAATCAACAAAATGACCTGAAAACAAGTTGAAACTGGCAGAACAACCTTCTCCTCTTGCAGAAGGGCTGCCTATACCTGTAAAGTGAGACAGCTGTCTGTTCTGATCTGGTGCAATATAACTTAAAATTAATTAAATTAATTATTTATTAATTTTTAAATTCATTTATTTATTTATTTTTAAATTTATTTATTTATTTATTTTTAAATTTATTTATTTATTATTATTATTATTATTTTTATGACTGAAGAGTTTTCCAGACGGACAGGAGACGCTGTCTGGCCGGATGTGCTTGGCGAGAGACCTTCCGTGAGATTTTTGGAAATTATACACAGTGTTGAAACTGTCAGAACACGCTTCTTCCGGCAGATGCTGACAAAAGGACATGCTACTGCATTTATCACACTGAAAGAAGAAAAATGACCTCAAAACAAGTTGAAACTGTCAGAACAAGCTTCTTCCGGCAGATGCTGACAAAAGGACATGCTACTGCATTTTTCAGACTGAAAGAAGAAAAATGACCTCAAAACAAGTTGAAACTGTCAGAACAAGCTTCTTCCGGCAGATGCTGACAAAAGGACATGCTACTGCATTTTTCAGACTGAAAGAAGAAAGATGACCTCAAAACAAGTTGAAACTGTCAGAACAAGCTTCTTCTGGCAGAGCCTGACAAAAAGACATGTTACTGCAGATTTCAGACTGGAATCAACAAGATGACCTGAAAAGAAGTTGAAACTGGCATGGCAGAACAACCTTCTCCTCTTGCAGAAGGGCTGCCTATACCTGTAAAGTGAGACAGCTGTCTGTTCTGATCTGGTGCAATATAACTTAAAATTAATTAAATTATTTATTTTTTTATTTTTTTATTTTTAAATTCATTTATTTATTTATTTTTAAATTTATTTATTTATTATTATTATTATTATTTTTATGACTGAAGAGTTTTCCAGACGGACAGGAGACGCTGTCTGGCCGGATGTGCTTGGCGAGAAACCTTCCGTGTGATTTTTGGAAATTATACACAGTGTTGAAACTGTCAGAACAAGCTTCTTCCGGCAGATGCTGACAAAAGGACATGCTACTGCATTTATCACACTGAAAGAAGAAAAATGACCTCAAAACAAGTTGAAACTGTCAGAACAAGCTTCTTCCGGCAGATGCTGACAAAAGGACATGTTACTGCATTTTTCAGACTGAAAGAAGAAAAATGACCTCAAAACAAGTTGAAACTGTCAGAACAAGCTTCTTCCGGCAGATGCTGACAAAAGGACATGCTACTGCATTTTTCATACTGAAAGAAGAAAAATGTCCTGTAAACAAGTTGAAACTGTCAGAACAAGCTTCTTCTGGCAGAGCCTGACAAAAAGACATGTTACTGCAGATTTCAGACTGGAATCAACAAAATGACCTGAAAACAAGTTGAAACTGGCAGAACAACCTTCTCCTCTTGCAGAAGGGCTGCCTATACCTGTAAAGTGAGACAGCTGTCTGTTCTGATCTGGTGCAATATAACTTAAAATTAATTAACTTATTTATTTATTTATTTATTTATTTTTAAATTCATTTATTTATTTATTTTTAAATTCATTTATTTATTTATTTTTAAATTTATTTATTTATTATTATTATTATTATTTTTATGACTGAAGAGTTTTCCAGACGGACAGGAGACGCTGTCTGGCCGGATGTGCTTGGCGAGAAACCTTCCGTGTGATTTTTGGAAATTATACACAGTGTTGAAACTGTCAGAACAAGCTTCTTCCGGCAGATGCTGACAAAAGGACATGCTACTGCATTTTTCAGACTGAAAGAAGAAAAATGACCTCAAAACAAGTTGAAACTGTCAGAACAAGCTTCTTCCGGCAGATGCTGACAAAAGGACATGCTACTGCATTTATCACACTGAAAGAAGAAAAATGACCTCAAAACAAGTTGAAACTGTCAGAACAAGCTTCTTCCGGCAGATGCTGACAAAAGGACATGCTACTGCATTTATCACACTGAAAGAAGAAAAATGACCTCAAAACAAGTTGAAACTGTCAGAACAAGCTTCTTCCGGCAGATGCTGACAAAAGGACATGCTACTGCATTTATCACACTGAAAGAAGAAAAATGACCTCAAAACAAGTTGAAACTGTCAGAACAAGCTTCTTCCGGCAGATGCTGACAAAAGGACATGCTACTGCATTTGTCATACTGAAAGAAGAAAAATGTCCTGTAAACAAGTTGAAACTGTCAGAACAAGCTTCTTCTGGCAGAGCCTGACAAAAAGACATGTTACTGCAGATTTCAGACTGGAATCAACAAAATGACCTGAAAACAAGTTGAAACTGGCAGAACAACCTTCTCCTCTTGCAGAAGGGCTGCCTATACCTGTAAAGTGAGACAGCTGTCTGTTCTGATCTGGTGCAATATAACTTAAAATTAATTAACTTATTTATTTATTTATTTATTTATTTTTAAATTCATTTATTTATTTATTTTTAAATTCATTTATTTGTTTATTTTTAAATTTATTTATTTATTATTATTATTATTATTTTTATGACTGAAGAGTTTTCCAGACGGACAGGAGACGCTGTCTGGCCGGATGTGCTTGGCGAGAAACCTTCCGTGTGATTTTTGGAAATTATACACAGTGTTGAAACTGTCAGAACAAGCTTCTTCCGGCAGATGCTGACAAAAGGACATGCTACTGCATTTTTCAGACTGAAAGAAGAAAAATGACCTCAAAACAAGTTGAAACTGTCAGAACAAGCTTCTTCCGGCAGATGCTGACAAAAGGACATGCTACTGCATTTATCACACTGAAAGAAGAAAAATGACCTCAAAACAAGTTGAAACTGTCAGAACAAGCTTCTTCCGGCAGATGCTGACAAAAGGACATGCTACTGCATTTATCACACTGAAAGAAGAAAAATGACCTCAAAACAAGTTGAAACTGTCAGAACAACCTTCTCCTCTTGCAGAAGGGCTGCCTATACCTGTAAAGTGAGACAGCTGTCTGTTCTGATCTGGTGCAATATAACTTAAAATTAATTAAATTATTTATTTATTTATTTATTTAGTTTTAAATTCATTTATTTATTTATTTATTATTATTATTATTATTTTTATGACTGAAGAGTTTTCCAGACGGACAGGAGACGCTGTCTGGCCGGATGTGCTTGGCGAGAGACCTTCCGTGAGATTTTTGGAAATTATACACAGTGTTGAAACTGTCAGAACACGCTTCTTCCGGCAGATGCTGACAAAAGGACATGCTACTGCATTTTTCAGACTGAAAGAAGAAAAATGACCTCAAAACAAGTTGAAACTGTCAGAACAAGCTTCTTCCGGCAGATGCTGACAAAAGGACATGCTACTGCATTTTTCAGACTGAAAGAAGAAAAATGACCTCAAAACAAGTTGAAACTGTCAGAACAAGCTTCTTCCGGCAGATGCTGACAAAAGGACATGCTACTGCATTTTTCAGACTGAAAGAAGAAAAATGACCTCAAAACAAGTTGAAACTGTCAGAACAAGCTTCTTCCGGCAGATGCTGACAAAAGGACATGCTACTGCATTTTTCATACTGAAAGAAGAAAAATGTCCTGTAAACAAGTTGAAACTGTCAGAACAAGCTTCTTCTGGCAGAGCCTGACAAAAAGACATGTTACTGCAGATTTCAGACTGGAATCAACAAAATGACCTGAAAACAAGTTGAAACTGGCAGAACAACCTTCTCCTCTTGCAGAAGGGCTGCCTATACCTGTAAAGTGAGACAGCTGTCTGTTCTGATCTGGTGCAATATAACTTAAAATTAATTAACTTATTTATTTATTTATTTTTAAATTCATTTATTTATTTATTTTTAAATTCATTTATTTATTTATTTTTAAATTTATTTATTTATTATTATTATTATTATTTTTATGACTGAAGAGTTTTCCAGACGGACAGGAGACGCTGTCTGGCCGGATGTGCTTGGCGAGAAACCTTCCGTGTGATTTTTGGAAATTATACACAGTGTTGAAACTGTCAGAACAAGCTTCTTCCGGCAGGTGCTGACAAAAGGACATGCTACTGCATTTATCACACTGAAAGAAGAAAAATGACCTCAAAACAAGTTGAAACTGTCAGAACAAGCTTCTTCCGGCAGATGCTGACAAAAGGACATGCTACTGCATTTTTCATACTGAAAGAAGAAAAATGACCTCAAAACAAGTTGAAACTGTCAGAACAAGCTTCTTCCGGCAGATGCTGACAAAAGGACATGCTACTGCATTTTTCATACTGAAAGAAGAAAAATGTCCTGTAAACAAGTTGAAACTGTCAGAACAAGCTTCTTCCGGCAGATGCTGACAAAAGGACATGCTACTGCATTTTTCATACTGAAAGAAGAAAAATGTCCTGTAAACAAGTTGAAACTGTCAGAACAAGCTTCTTCTGGCAGAGCCTGACAAAAAGACATGTTACTGCAGATTTCAGACTGGAATCAACAAAATGACCTGAAAACAAGTTGAAACTGGCAGAACAACCTTCTCCTCTTGCAGAAGGGCTGCCTATACCTGTAAAGTGAGACAGCTGTCTGTTCTGATCTGGTGCAATATAACTTAAAATTAATTAACTTATTTATTTATTTATTTTTAAATTCATTTATTTATTTATTTTTAAATTCATTTATTTATTTATTTTTAAATTTATTTATTTATTATTATTATTATTATTTTTATGACTGAAGAGTTTTCCAGACGGACAGGAGACGCTGTCTGGCCGGATGTGCTTGGCGAGAAACCTTCCGTGTGATTTTTGGAAATTATACACAGTGTTGAAACTGTCAGAACAAGCTTCTTCCGGCAGATGCTGACAAAAGGACATGCTACTGCATTTTTCAGACTGAAAGAAGAAAAATGACCTCAAAACAAGTTGAAACTGTCAGAACAAGCTTCTTCCGGCAGATGCTGACAAAAGGACATGCTACTGCATTTATCACACTGAAAGAAGAAAAATGACCTCAAAACAAGTTGAAACTGTCAGAACAAGCTTCTTCCGGCAGATGCTGACAAAAGGACATGCTACTGCATTTTTCAGACTGAAAGAAGAAAAATGACCTCAAAACAAGTTGAAACTGTCAGAACAAGCTTCTTCCGGCAGATGCTGACAAAAGGACATGCTACTGCATTTATCACACTGAAAGAAGAAAAATGACCTCAAAACAAGTTGAAACTGTCAGAACAAGCTTCTTCCGGCAGATGCTGACAAAAGGACATGCTACTGCATTTTTCATACTGAAAGAAGAAAAATGACCTCAAAACAAGTTGAAACTGTCAGAACAAGCTTCTTCCGGCAGATGCTGACAAAAGGACATGCTACTGCATTTTTCATACTGAAAGAAGAAAAATGTCCTGTAAACAAGTTGAAACTGTCAGAACAAGCTTCTTCCGGCAGATGCTGACAAAAGGACATGCTACTGCATTTTTCATACTGAAAGAAGAAAAATGTCCTGTAAACAAGTTGAAACTGTCAGAACAAGCTTCTTCTGGCAGAGCCTGACAAAAAGACATGTTACTGCAGATTTCAGACTGGAATCAACAAAATGACCTGAAAACAAGTTGAAACTGGCAGAACAACCTTCTCCTCTTGCAGAAGGGCTGCCTATACCTGTAAAGTGAGACAGCTGTCTGTTCTGATCTGGTGCAATATAACTTAAAATTAATTAACTTATTTATTTATTTATTTTTAAATTCATTTATTTATTTATTTTTAAATTCATTTATTTATTTATTTTTAAATTTATTTATTTATTATTATTATTATTATTTTTATGACTGAAGAGTTTTCCAGACGGACAGGAGACGCTGTCTGGCCGGATGTGCTTGGCGAGAAACCTTCCGTGTGATTTTTGGAAATTATACACAGTGTTGAAACTGTCAGAACAAGCTTCTTCCGGCAGATGCTGACAAAAGGACATGCTACTGCATTTTTCAGACTGAAAGAAGAAAAATGACCTCAAAACAAGTTGAAACTGTCAGAACAAGCTTCTTCCGGCAGATGCTGACAAAAGGACATGCTACTGCATTTATCACACTGAAAGAAGAAAAATGACCTCAAAACAAGTTGAAACTGTCAGAACAAGCTTCTTCCGGCAGATGCTGACAAAAGGACATGCTACTGCATTTATCACACTGAAAGAAGAAAAATGACCTCAAAACAAGTTGAAACTGTCAGAACAAGCTTCTTCCGGCAGATGCTGACAAAAGGACATGCTACTGCATTTATCACACTGAAAGAAGAAAAATGACCTCAAAACAAGTTGAAACTGTCAGAACAAGCTTCTTCTGGCAGAGCCTGACAAAAAGACATGTTACTGCAGATTTCAGACTGGAATCAACAAAATGACCTGAAAACAAGTTGAAACTGGCAGAACAACCTTCTCCTCTTGCAGAAGGGCTGCCTATACCTGTAAAGTGAGACAGCTGTCTGTTCTGATCTGGTGCAATATAACTTAAAATTAATTAACTTATTTATTTATTTATTTATTTATTTTTAAATTCATTTATTTATTTATTTTTAAATTCATTTATTTATTTATTTTTAAATTTATTTATTTATTATTATTATTATTATTTTTATGACTGAAGAGTTTTCCAGACGGACAAGAGACGCTGTCTGGCCGGATGTGCTTGGCGAGAAACCTTCCGTGTGATTTTTGGAAATTATACACAGTGTTGAAACTGTCAGAACAAGCTTCTTCCGGCAGATGCTGACAAAAGGACATGCTACTGCATTTTTCAGACTGAAAGAAGAAAAATGACCTCAAAACAAGTTGAAACTGTCAGAACAAGCTTCTTCCGGCAGATGCTGACAAAAGGACATGCTACTGCATTTATCACACTGAAAGAAGAAAAATGACCTCAAAACAAGTTGAAACTGTCAGAACAAGCTTCTTCCGGCAGATGCTGACAAAAGGACATGCTACTGCATTTTTCAGACTGAAAGAAGAAAAATGACCTCAAAACAAGTTGAAACTGTCAGAACAAGCTTCTTCCGGCAGATGCTGACAAAAGGACATGCTACTGCATTTTTCAGACTGAAAGAAGAAAAATGACCTCAAAACAAGTTGAAACTGTCAGAACAAGCTTCTTCCGGCAGATGCTGACAAAAGGACATGCTACTGCATTTATCACACTGAAAGAAGAAAAATGACCTCAAAACAAGTTGAAACTGTCAGAACAAGCTTCTTCCGGCAGATGCTGACAAAAGGACATGCTACTGCATTTATCACACTGAAAGAAGAAAAATGACCTCAAAACAAGTTGAAACTGTCAGAACAAGCTTCTTCCGGCAGATGCTGACAAAAGGACATGCTACTGCATTTATCACACTGAAAGAAGAAAAATGACCTCAAAACAAGTTGAAACTGTCAGAACAAGCTTCTTCTGGCAGAGCCTGACAAAAAGACATGTTACTGCAGATTTCAGACTGGAATCAACAAAATGACCTGAAAACAAGTTGAAACTGGCAGAACAACCTTCTCCTCTTGCAGAAGGGCTGCCTATACCTGTAAAGTGAGACAGCTGTCTGTTCTGATCTGGTGCAATATAACTTAAAATTAATTAACTTATTTATTTATTTATTTATTTATTTTTAAATTCATTTATTTATTTATTTTTAAATTCATTTATTTATTTATTTTTAAATTTATTTATTTATTATTATTATTATTATTTTTATGACTGAAGAGTTTTCCAGACGGACAAGAGACGCTTGTCTGGCCGGATGTGCTTGGCGAGAAACCTTCCGTGTGATTTTTGGAAATTATACACAGTGTTGAAACTGTCAGAACAAGCTTCTTCCGGCAGATGCTGACAAAAGGACATGCTACTGCATTTTTCAGACTGAAAGAAGAAAAATGACCTCAAAACAAGTTGAAACTGTCAGAACAAGCTTCTTCCGGCAGATGCTGACAAAAGGACATGCTACTGCATTTATCACACTGAAAGAAGAAAAATGACCTCAAAACAAGTTGAAACTGTCAGAACAAGCTTCTTCCGGCAGATGCTGACAAAAGGACATGCTACTGCATTTTTCAGACTGAAAGAAGAAAAATGACCTCAAAACAAGTTGAAACTGTCAGAACAAGCTTCTTCCGGCAGATGCTGACAAAAGGACATGCTACTGCATTTTTCATACTGAAAGAAGAAAAATGACCCGAAAAAACAAGTTGAAACTGTCAGAACAAGCTTCTTCCGGCAGATGCTGACAAAAGGACATGCTACTGCATTTTTCATACTGAAAGAAGAAAAATGTCCTGTAAACAAGTTGAAACTGTCAGAACAAGCTTCTTCCGGCAGATGCTGACAAAAGGACATGCTACTGCATTTTTCATACTGAAAGAAGAAAAATGTCCTGTAAACAAGTTGAAACTGTCAGAACAAGCTTCTTCTGGCAGAGCCTGACAAAAAGACATGTTACTGCAGATTTCAGACTGGAATCAACAAAATGACCTGAAAACAAGTTGAAACTGGCAGAACAACCTTCTCCTCTTGCAGAAGGGCTGCCTATACCTGTAAAGTGAGACAGCTGTCTGTTCTGATCTGGTGCAATATAACTTAAAATTAATTAACTTATTTATTTATTTATTTTTAAATTCATTTATTTATTTATTTTTAAATTCATTTATTTATTTATTTTTAAATTTATTTATTTATTATTATTATTATTATTTTTATGACTGAAGAGTTTTCCAGACGGACAGGAGACGCTGTCTGGCCGGATGTGCTTGGCGAGAAACCTTCCGTGTGATTTTTGGAAATTATACACAGTGTTGAAACTGTCAGAACAAGCTTCTTCCGGCAGATGCTGACAAAAGGACATGCTACTGCATTTATCACACTGAAAGAAGAAAAATGACCTCAAAACAAGTTGAAACTGTCAGAACAAGCTTCTTCCGGCAGATGCTGACAAAAGGACATGCTACTGCATTTTTCAGACTGAAAGAAGAAAAATGACCTCAAAACAAGTTGAAACTGTCAGAACAAGCTTCTTCCGGCAGATGCTGACAAAAGGACATGCTACTGCATTTTTCAGACTGAAAGAAGAAAAATGACCTCAAAACAAGTTGAAACTGTCAGAACAAGCTTCTTCCGGCAGATGCTGACAAAAGGACATGCTACTGCATTTTTCAGACTGAAAGAAGAAAAATGACCTCAAAACAAGTTGAAACTGTCAGAACAAGCTTCTTCCGGCAGATGCTGACAAAAGCACATGCTACTGCATTTTTCAGACTGAAAGAAGAAAAATGACCTCAAAACAAGTTGAAACTGTCAGAACAAGCTTCTTCCGGCAGATGCTGACAAAAGGACATGCTACTGCATTTTTCATACTGAAAGAAGAAAAATGACCTCAAAACAAGTTGAAACTGTCAGAACAAGCTTCTTCCGGCAGATGCTGACAAAAGGACATGCTACTGCATTTTTCATACTGAAAGAAGAAAAATGTCCTGTAAACAAGTTGAAACTGTCAGAACAAGCTTCTTCCGGCAGATGCTGACAAAAGGACATGCTACTGCATTTTTCATACTGAAAGAAGAAAAATGTCCTGTAAACAAGTTGAAACTGTCAGAACAAGCTTCTTCTGGCAGAGCCTGACAAAAAGACATGTTACTGCAGATTTCAGACTGGAATCAACAAAATGACCTGAAAACAAGTTGAAACTGGCAGAACAACCTTCTCCTCTTGCAGAAGGGCTGCCTATACCTGTAAAGTGAGACAGCTGTCTGTTCTGATCTGGTGCAATATAACTTAAAATTAATTAACTTATTTATTTATTTATTTTTAAATTCATTTATTTATTTATTTTTAAATTCATTTATTTATTTATTTTTAAATTTATTTATTTATTATTATTATTATTATTTTTATGACTGAAGAGTTTTCCAGACGGACAGGAGACGCTGTCTGGCCGGATGTGCTTGGCGAGAAACCTTCCGTGTGATTTTTGGAAATTATACACAGTGTTGAAACTGTCAGAACAAGCTTCTTCCGGCAGATGCTGACAAAAGGACATGCTACTGCATTTTTCAGACTGAAAGAAGAAAAATGACCTCAAAACAAGTTGAAACTGTCAGAACAAGCTTCTTCCGGCAGATGCTGACAAAAGGACATGCTACTGCATTTTTCAGACTGAAAGAAGAAAAATGACCTCAAAACAAGTTGAAACTGTCAGAACAAGCTTCTTCCGGCAGATGCTGACAAAAGGACATGCTACTGCATTTATCACACTGAAAGAAGAAAAATGACCTCAAAACAAGTTGAAACTGTCAGAACAAGCTTCTTCCGGCAGATGCTGACAAAAGGACATGCTACTGCATTTATCACACTGAAAGAAGAAAAATGACCTCAAAACAAGTTGAAACTGTCAGAACAAGCTTCTTCCGGCAGATGCTGACAAAAGGACATGCTACTGCATTTATCACACTGAAAGAAGAACAATGACCTCAAAACAAGTTGAAACTGTCAGAACAAGCTTCTTCTGGCAGAGCCTGACAAAAAGACATGTTACTGCAGATTTCAGACTGGAATCAACAAAATGACCTGAAAACAAGTTGAAACTGGCAGAACAACCTTCTCCTCTTGCAGAAGGGCTGCCTATACCTGTAAAGTGAGACAGCTGTCTGTTCTGATCTGGTGCAATATAACTTAAAATTAATTAACTTATTTATTTATTTATTTATTTATTTTTAAATTCATTTATTTATTTATTTTTAAATTCATTTATTTATTTATTTTTAAATTTATTTATTTATTATTATTATTATTATTTTTATGACTGAAGAGTTTTCCAGACGGACAAGAGACGCTGGACAAGAGACGCTGTCTGGCCGGATGTGCTTGGCGAGAAACCTTCCGTGTGATTTTTGGAAATTATACACAGTGTTGAAACTGTCAGAACAAGCTTCTTCCGGCAGATGCTGACAAAAGGACATGCTACTGCATTTTTCAGACTGAAAGAAGAAAAATGACCTCAAAACAAGTTGAAACTGTCAGAACAAGCTTCTTCCGGCAGATGCTGACAAAAGGACATGCTACTGCATTTATCACACTGAAAGAAGAAAAATGACCTCAAAACAAGTTGAAACTGTCAGAACAAGCTTCTTCCGGCAGATGCTGACAAAAGGACATGCTACTGCATTTTTCAGACTGAAAGAAGAAAAATGACCTCAAAACAAGTTGAAACTGTCAGAACAAGCTTCTTCCGGCAGATGCTGACAAAAGGACATGCTACTGCATTTTTCAGACTGAAAGAAGAAAAATGACCTCAAAACAAGTTGAAACTGTCAGAACAAGCTTCTTCCGGCAGATGCTGACAAAAGGACATGCTACTGCATTTATCACACTGAAAGAAGAAAAATGACCTCAAAACAAGTTGAAACTGTCAGAACAAGCTTCTTCCGGCAGATGCTGACAAAAGGACATGCTACTGCATTTATCACACTGAAAGAAGAAAAATGACCTCAAAACAAGTTGAAACTGTCAGAACAAGCTTCTTCCGGCAGATGCTGACAAAAGGACATGCTACTGCATTTATCACACTGAAAGAAGAAAAATGACCTCAAAACAAGTTGAAACTGTCAGAACAAGCTTCTTCTGGCAGAGCCTGACAAAAAGACATGTTACTGCAGATTTCAGACTGGAATCAACAAAATGACCTGAAAACAAGTTGAAACTGGCAGAACAACCTTCTCCTCTTGCAGAAGGGCTGCCTATACCTGTAAAGTGAGACAGCTGTCTGTTCTGATCTGGTGCAATATAACTTAAAATTAATTAACTTATTTATTTATTTATTTATTTATTTTTAAATTCATTTATTTATTTATTTTTAAATTCATTTATTTATTTATTTTTAAATTTATTTATTTATTATTATTATTATTATTTTTATGACTGAAGAGTTTTCCAGACGGACAAGAGACGCTGTCTGGCCGGATGTGCTTGGCGAGAAACCTTCCGTGTGATTTTTGGAAATTATACACAGTGTTGAAACTGTCAGAACAAGCTTCTTCCGGCAGATGCTGACAAAAGGACATGCTACTGCATTTTTCAGACTGAAAGAAGAAAAATGACCTCAAAACAAGTTGAAACTGTCAGAACAAGCTTCTTCCGGCAGATGCTGACAAAAGGACATGCTACTGCATTTATCACACTGAAAGAAGAAAAATGACCTCAAAACAAGTTGAAACTGTCAGAACAAGCTTCTTCCGGCAGATGCTGACAAAAGGACATGCTACTGCATTTTTCAGACTGAAAGAAGAAAAATGACCTCAAAACAAGTTGAAACTGTCAGAACAAGCTTCTTCCGGCAGATGCTGACAAAAGGACATGCTACTGCATTTTTCATACTGAAAGAAGAAAAATGACCCGAAAAAACAAGTTGAAACTGTCAGAACAAGCTTCTTCCGGCAGATGCTGACAAAAGGACATGCTACTGCATTTTTCATACTGAAAGAAGAAAAATGTCCTGTAAACAAGTTGAAACTGTCAGAACAAGCTTCTTCCGGCAGATGCTGACAAAAGGACATGCTACTGCATTTTTCATACTGAAAGAAGAAAAATGTCCTGTAAACAAGTTGAAACTGTCAGAACAAGCTTCTTCTGGCAGAGCCTGACAAAAAGACATGTTACTGCAGATTTCAGACTGGAATCAACAAAATGACCTGAAAACAAGTTGAAACTGGCAGAACAACCTTCTCCTCTTGCAGAAGGGCTGCCTATACCTGTAAAGTGAGACAGCTGTCTGTTCTGATCTGGTGCAATATAACTTAAAATTAATTAACTTATTTATTTATTTATTTTTAAATTCATTTATTTATTTATTTTTAAATTCATTTATTTATTTATTTTTAAATTTATTTATTTATTATTATTATTATTATTTTTATGACTGAAGAGTTTTCCAGACGGACAGGAGACGCTGTCTGGCCGGATGTGCTTGGCGAGAAACCTTCCGTGTGATTTTTGGAAATTATACACAGTGTTGAAACTGTCAGAACAAGCTTCTTCCGGCAGATGCTGACAAAAGGACATGCTACTGCATTTTTCAGACTGAAAGAAGAAAAATGACCTCAAAACAAGTTGAAACTGTCAGAACAAGCTTCTTCCGGCAGATGCTGACAAAAGGACATGCTACTGCATTTTTCAGACTGAAAGAAGAAAAATGACCTCAAAACAAGTTGAAACTGTCAGAACAAGCTTCTTCCGGCAGATGCTGACAAAAGGACATGCTACTGCATTTATCACACTGAAAGAAGAAAAATGACCTCAAAACAAGTTGAAACTGTCAGAACAAGCTTCTTCCGGCAGATGCTGACAAAAGGACATGCTACTGCATTTATCACACTGAAAGAAGAAAAATGACCTCAAAACAAGTTGAAACTGTCAGAACAAGCTTCTTCCGGCAGATGCTGACAAAAGGACATGCTACTGCATTTTTCATACTGAAAGAAGAAAAATGTCCTGTAAACAAGTTGAAACTGTCAGAACAAGCTTCTTCTGGCAGAGCCTGACAAAAAGACATGTTACTGCAGATTTCAGACTGGAATCAACAAAATGACCTGAAAACAAGTTGAAACTGGCAGAACAACCTTCTCCTCTTGCAGAAGGGCTGCCTATACCTGTAAAGTGAGACAGCTGTCTGTTCTGATCTGGTGCAATATAACTTAAAATTAATTAACTTATTTATTTATTTATTTTTAAATTCATTTATTTATTTATTTTTAAATTCATTTATTTATTTATTTTTAAATTTATTTATTTATTATTATTATTATTATTTTTATGACTGAAGAGTTTTCCAGACGGACAGGAGACGCTGTCTGGCCGGATGTGCTTGGCGAGAAACCTTCCGTGTGATTTTTGGAAATTATACACAGTGTTGAAACTGTCAGAACAAGCTTCTTCCGGCAGATGCTGACAAAAGGACATGCTACTGCATTTTTCAGACTGAAAGAAGAAAAATGACCTCAAAACAAGTTGAAACTGTCAGAACAAGCTTCTTCCGGCAGATGCTGACAAAAGGACATGCTACTGCATTTTTCAGACTGAAAGAAGAAAAATGACCTCAAAACAAGTTGAAACTGTCAGAACAAGCTTCTTCCGGCAGATGCTGACAAAAGGACATGCTACTGCATTTTTCATACTGAAAGAAGAAAAATGTCCTGTAAACAAGTTGAAACTGTCAGAACAAGCTTCTTCTGGCAGAGCCTGACAAAAAGACATGTTACTGCAGATTTCAGACTGGAATCAACAAAATGACCTGAAAACAAGTTGAAACTGGCAGAACAACCTTCTCCTCTTGCAGAAGGGCTGCCTATACCTGTAAAGTGAGACAGCTGTCTGTTCTGATCTGGTGCAATATAACTTAAAATTAATTAACTTATTTATTTATTTATTTATTTATTTTTAAATTCATTTATTTATTTATTTTTAAATTCATTTATTTATTTATTTTTAAATTCATTTATTTATTTATTTTTAAATTTATTTATTTATTATTATTATTATTATTTTTATGACTGAAGAGTTTTCCAGACGGACAGGAGACGCTGTCTGGCCGGATGTGCTTGGCGAGAAACCTTCCGTGTGATTTTTGGAAATTATACACAGTGTTGAAACTGTCAGAACAAGCTTCTTCCGGCAGATGCTGACAAAAGGACATGCTACTGCATTTTTCAGACTGAAAGAAGAAAAATGACCTCAAAACAAGTTGAAACTGTCAGAACAAGCTTCTTCCGGCAGATGCTGACAAAAGGACATGCTACTGCATTTATCACACTGAAAGAAGAAAAATGACCTCAAAACAAGTTGAAACTGTCAGAACAAGCTTCTTCCGGCAGATGCTGACAAAAGGACATGCTACTGCATTTATCACACTGAAAGAAGAAAAATGACCTCAAAACAAGTTGAAACTGTCAGAACAAGCTTCTTCCGGCAGATGCTGACAAAAGGACATGTTACTGCATTTTTCAGACTGAAAGAAGAAAAATGACCTCAAAACAAGTTGAAACTGTCAGAACAAGCTTCTTCCGGCAGATGCTGACAAAAGGACATGCTACTGCATTTATCACACTGAAAGAAGAAAAATGACCTCAAAACAAGTTGAAACTGTCAGAACAAGCTTCTTCCGGCAGATGCTGACAAAAGGACATGCTACTGCATTTATCACACTGAAAGAAGAAAAATGACCTCAAAACAAGTTGAAACTGTCAGAACAAGCTTCTTCCGGCAGATGCTGACAAAAGGACATGTTACTGCATTTTTCAGACTGAAAGAAGAAAAATGACCTCAAAACAAGTTGAAACTGTCAGAACAAGCTTCTTCCGGCAGATGCTGACAAAAGGACATGCTACTGCATTTTTCATACTGAAAGAAGAAAAATGTCCTGTAAACAAGTTGAAACTGTCAGAACAAGCTTCTTCTGGCAGAGCCTGACAAAAAGACATGTTACTGCAGATTTCAGACTGGAATCAACAAAATGACCTGAAAACAAGTTGAAACTGGCAGAACAACCTTCTCCTCTTGCAGAAGGGCTGCCTATACCTGTAAAGTGAGACAGCTGTCTGTTCTGATCTGGTGCAATATAACTTAAAATTAATTAACTTATTTATTTATTTATTTATTTATTTTTAAATTCATTTATTTATTTATTTTTAAATTCATTTATTTATTTATTTTTAAATTTATTTATTTATTATTATTATTATTATTTTTATGACTGAAGAGTTTTCCAGACGGACAGGAGACGCTGTCTGGCCGGATGTGCTTGGCGAGAAACCTTCCGTGTGATTTTTGGAAATTATACACAGTGTTGAAACTGTCAGAACAAGCTTCTTCCGGCAGATGCTGACAAAAGGACATGCTACTGCATTTTTCAGACTGAAAGAAGAAAAATGACCTCAAAACAAGTTGAAACTGTCAGAACAAGCTTCTTCCGGCAGATGCTGACAAAAGGACATGCTACTGCATTTATCACACTGAAAGAAGAAAAATGACCTCAAAACAAGTTGAAACTGTCAGAACAAGCTTCTTCCGGCAGATGCTGACAAAAGGACATGCTACTGCATTTATCACACTGAAAGAAGAAAAATGACCTCAAAACAAGTTGAAACTGTCAGAACAAGCTTCTTCCGGCAGATGCTGACAAAAGGACATGCTACTGCATTTATCACACTGAAAGAAGAAAAATGACCTCAAAACAAGTTGAAACTGTCAGAACAAGCTTCTTCCGGCAGATGCTGACAAAAGGACATGCTACTGCATTTTTCATACTGAAAGAAGAAAAATGTCCTGTAAACAAGTTGAAACTGTCAGAACAAGCTTCTTCTGGCAGAGCCTGACAAAAAGACATGTTACTGCAGATTTCAGACTGGAATCAACAAAATGACCTGAAAACAAGTTGAAACTGGCAGAACAACCTTCTCCTCTTGCAGAAGGGCTGCCTATACCTGTAAAGTGAGACAGCTGTCTGTTCTGATCTGGTGCAATATAACTTAAAATTAATTAACTTATTTATTTATTTATTTATTTATTTTTAAATTCATTTATTTATTTATTTTTAAATTCATTTATTTATTTATTTTTAAATTTATTTATTTATTATTATTATTATTATTTTTATGACTGAAGAGTTTTCCAGACGGACAGGAGACGCTGTCTGGCCGGATGTGCTTGGCGAGAAACCTTCCGTGTGATTTTTGGAAATTATACACAGTGTTGAAACTGTCAGAACAAGCTTCTTCCGGCAGATGCTGACAAAAGGACATGCTACTGCATTTTTCAGACTGAAAGAAGAAAAATGACCTCAAAACAAGTTGAAACTGTCAGAACAAGCTTCTTCCGGCAGATGCTGACAAAAGGACATGCTACTGCATTTATCACACTGAAAGAAGAAAAATGACCTCAAAACAAGTTGAAACTGTCAGAACAAGCTTCTTCCGGCAGATGCTGACAAAAGGACATGCTACTGCATTTATCACACTGAAAGAAGAAAAATGACCTCAAAACAAGTTGAAACTGTCAGAACAAGCTTCTTCCGGCAGATGCTGACAAAAGGACATGCTACTGCATTTATCACACTGAAAGAAGAAAAATGACCTCAAAACAAGTTGAAACTGTCAGAACAAGCTTCTTCCGGCAGATGCTGACAAAAGGACATGCTACTGCATTTATCACACTGAAAGAAGAAAAATGACCTCAAAACAAGTTGAAACTGTCAGAACAAGCTTCTTCCGGCAGATGCTGACAAAAGGACATGCTACTGCATTTTTCAGACTGAAAGAAGAAAAATGACCTCAAAACAAGTTGAAACTGTCAGAACAAGCTTCTTCCGGCAGATGCTGACAAAAGGACATGCTACTGCATTTTTCAGACTGAAAGAAGAAAAATGACCTCAAAACAAGTTGAAACTGTCAGAACAAGCTTCTTCCGGCAGATGCTGACAAAAGGACATGCTACTGCATTTTTCATACTGAAAGAAGAAAAATGACCTCAAAACAAGTTGAAACTGTCAGAACAAGCTTCTTCCGGCAGATGCTGACAAAAGGACATGCTACTGCATTTTTCATACTGAAAGAAGAAAAATGTCCTGTAAACAAGTTGAAACTGTCAGAACAAGCTTCTTCCGGCAGATGCTGACAAAAGGACATGCTACTGCATTTTTCATACTGAAAGAAGAAAAATGTCCTGTAAACAAGTTGAAACTGTCAGAACAAGCTTCTTCTGGCAGAGCCTGACAAAAAGACATGTTACTGCAGATTTCAGACTGGAATCAACAAAATGACCTGAAAACAAGTTGAAACTGGCAGAACAACCTTCTCCTCTTGCAGAAGGGCTGCCTATACCTGTAAAGTGAGACAGCTGTCTGTTCTGATCTGGTGCAATATAACTTAAAATTAATTAACTTATTTATTTATTTATTTATTTATTTTTAAATTCATTTATTTATTTATTTTTAAATTCATTTATTTATTTATTTTTAAATTTATTTATTTATTATTATTATTATTATTTTTATGACTGAAGAGTTTTCCAGACGGACAGGAGACGCTGTCTGGCCGGATGTGCTTGGCGAGAAACCTTCCGTGTGATTTTTGGAAATTATACACAGTGTTGAAACTGTCAGAACAAGCTTCTTCCGGCAGATGCTGACAAAAGGACATGCTACTGCATTTTTCAGACTGAAAGAAGAAAAATGACCTCAAAACAAGTTGAAACTGTCAGAACAAGCTTCTTCCGGCAGATGCTGACAAAAGGACATGCTACTGCATTTATCACACTGAAAGAAGAAAAATGACCTCAAAACAAGTTGAAACTGTCAGAACAAGCTTCTTCCGGCAGATGCTGACAAAAGGACATGCTACTGCATTTTTCAGACTGAAAGAAGAAAAATGACCTCAAAACAAGTTGAAACTGTCAGAACAAGCTTCTTCCGGCAGATGCTGACAAAAGGACATGCTACTGCATTTATCACACTGAAAGAAGAAAAATGACCTCAAAACAAGTTGAAACTGTCAGAACAAGCTTCTTCCGGCAGATGCTGACAAAAGGACATGCTACTGCATTTATCACACTGAAAGAAGAAAAATGACCTCAAAACAAGTTGAAACTGTCAGAACAAGCTTCTTCCGGCAGATGCTGACAAAAGGACATGCTACTGCATTTATCACACTGAAAGAAGAAAAATGACCTCAAAACAAGTTGAAACTGTCAGAACAAGCTTCTTCCGGCAGATGCTGACAAAAGGACATGCTACTGCATTTATCACACTGAAAGAAGAAAAATGACCTCAAAACAAGTTGAAACTGTCAGAACAAGCTTCTTCCGGCAGATGCTGACAAAAGGACATGCTACTGCATTTATCACACTGAAAGAAGAAAAATGACCTCAAAACAAGTTGAAACTGTCAGAACAAGCTTCTTCCGGCAGATGCTGACAAAAGGACATGCTACTGCATTTTTCATACTGAAAGAAGAAAAATGTCCTGTAAACAAGTTGAAACTGTCAGAACAAGCTTCTTCTGGCAGAGCCTGACAAAAAGACATGTTACTGCAGATTTCAGACTGGAATCAACAAAATGACCTGAAAACAAGTTGAAACTGGCAGAACAACCTTCTCCTCTTGCAGAAGGGCTGCCTATACCTGTAAAGTGAGACAGCTGTCTGTTCTGATCTGGTGCAATATAACTTAAAATTAATTAACTTATTTATTTATTTATTTATTTATTTTTAAATTCATTTATTTATTTATTTTTAAATTCATTTATTTATTTATTTTTAAATTTATTTATTTATTATTATTATTATTATTTTTATGACTGAAGAGTTTTCCAGACGGACAGGAGACGCTGTCTGGCCGGATGTGCTTGGCGAGAAACCTTCCGTGTGATTTTTGGAAATTATACACAGTGTTGAAACTGTCAGAACAAGCTTCTTCCGGCAGATGCTGACAAAAGGACATGCTACTGCATTTTTCAGACTGAAAGAAGAAAAATGACCTCAAAACAAGTTGAAACTGTCAGAACAAGCTTCTTCCGGCAGATGCTGACAAAAGGACATGCTACTGCATTTATCACACTGAAAGAAGAAAAATGACCTCAAAACAAGTTGAAACTGTCAGAACAAGCTTCTTCCGGCAGATGCTGACAAAAGGACATGCTACTGCATTTATCACACTGAAAGAAGAAAAATGACCTCAAAACAAGTTGAAACTGTCAGAACAAGCTTCTTCCGGCAGATGCTGACAAAAGGACATGCTACTGCATTTATCACACTGAAAGAAGAAAAATGACCTCAAAACAAGTTGAAACTGTCAGAACAAGCTTCTTCCGGCAGATGCTGACAAAA